>NC_053028.1:193679478-193895870 GCF_003073215.2 Triticum urartu | reverse complement strand
AAATCCCACCGAAGCAACTAATGCTAGGGAGGAAAATGAGAGGAAGAACAAGAAAGAGAACACCAAGAACTCCAAGATCTAGATCCCAGGGGTTCCCCTCACATAGAGGAGAAAGTGATTGGTGGAAATGTGGATCTAGATCTCCTCTCTCTTTTCCCTCAAAAACTAGCAAGAATCCATGAAGGGATTGAGAGTTAGCAAGCTTGAAGAAGGTCAACAATGGGGGAAGAACACGAGCTTAAAGGATAAGATTTATTGGGGAAGAAGACCACCTTTATAGGAGGGGGAAAATGCAACCGTTATGTGCTCAGCCCGCACACGAGCGGTACTACCGCTCCACGAGCGGTACTACCGCTCAGGCAGAAGAAACAGGGAAAAGGAGCAACAAAACATGAACCTTGGGGCGGTAGTACTGCAAGAGACAGCGGTACTACCGCTGGGTTAAGCGGTACTATCGCTCCCTTCGGCGGTACTGCCGCACAGAGCGAAGGGGAAAGGGAAAGAGGGAACCGGGCGGTACTACCGCGGAGGAAGGGCGGTACTGCCGCTGAGGAGCGGTACTGCCGCACTACTGCCGCAGTGAGGTACCGCACAATCCGACACAGAAAAAGACCCCTCAAATCGACGCGGTAGGGACCTGGTAAGCCAGCGGTAGTACTGCTGCGGAGTCACCGCCGGTACTACCACTGCGGAGCGGTACTGCCGCTTGTGACCCCTCAGCGGTACTACCGCTGGGTACCACGGTACTACCGCTGGGACCCTGACAAAAACCACACTCAAGAAAACAAGAACTGCCATAACTTCTGCATATGAGCTCCGAATTGAGCAAACTCAAGCTTGTTGGAAACAAGACGACGAGTAGCATCAAAACAGCGACTGGTTATAGTAAGAAGAGGTAGGGGAGGTATGCCTAACAAAAAGTGGAGTGAAACCTCCAACCGAGAAGAATCGGCAAAACCTCCAACATCGAAAACATCATAGAAGATGCATGCGAACTCCGTTTTCGATGAACTCAAGCTTGTCATCAAGATGACCATAAGCTCTAAGACTCACAAAGAGAACCAAACAAGAACCAAGAAAGATGATGAAAGGATGCAAAGGTTTGAGCTCTCTACGAACGATACGATCAAGCTACTCATCGAGAGCCCCCCTTGATAGTATGGCAAACGATCCTATAACCCGGTCTCTCAAATACCATCATGAGACCGGTAAAATAGAAAACCTATCAAGGGCAAACCTTTGCCTTGCACATGGTCCACTTGAGCTAGATGATGACAATCTTGACTCCCTCAAGTTGGACCACCTTTCTTGATTGTGTTGACTCGATGAAGACTAGTTGATTGCTCCCCCATACTCCACTATGGGTGAGCCACTCTTCCGCACATCTTCACAAGTCCATTATCACCACAAAGGACGGCAAGCTTCAAGCATTTGATCTCTTCGTGATGCTCCACTTGAACTTGCACACCGCAACCATACCATGGGATCACTTGATCCCTCTCGGTACGTCTTCCGCGCTTTGTGAGTTGATCAACTTGATTCACTCTTGACTTAGTCTTGATCAACCTTGAACCTTTTCAATTCTCTTCATTTGGATGATGTCTTGAAGGTAGACATGAATGATCACACAATCTTCTTCTTCAAGACATGCTTGCAATAAGCTCAACTCTCACATGACCAATCTTTGGATAATTCCTTGAATAACACCTTGGTCGACACAAAATCTCCTTGAAATCAACACATGTACTCCAAGAAAAGCCTATGGACAAAACCTTCAAATATAACTCAAGGAAACCATTAGTCCATAGAGATTGTCATCAATTACCAAAACCAAACATGGGGGCACCGCATGTTCTTTCAATCTCCCCCATTTTGGTAATTGATGACAATCACTTTCAAGAGAGTTTAATACAAGGAATTATGCATCACCATGCAATGCAATAACCAATAAAGCATGCGTATGAGATGCAAATGCTTAGGAACAAAACCAAAGCAAGGAGAAAACTCTAAATACTTCTCCACAAAACTCTCTGAAATCTCCACAAAACTCTCTGGAACTTCTCCCCCATTGGCATCGATTGCCAAAATGGGCGAAAAGCTTAGAAGGCCAATATAGATTGAGTTCCTCCATAAGTTGTGTATTTCTCAACAACAGAGTGGAATGCAATACACATATCCAACGGTAATACTCGGAGGAAGACCAACTATATTGAGGCACCAAGATTGCTAAAGGAAAGGTATGCCACAAGGAAATAACAAAGAGAGACACAAGCAATCAAGCAATCAAAAGATACCAATTGAAGCAAGCAATCAACGGATATCAATAGAACCAACTAGACCAGATATCCTAAGAGCCTCAAGAATAAAGGATATTATGATAAGAGCGGAGCAGAGTTCTAGAGAAACTAGAGAAGCTCCCCATGATTTGTGCACATCAAGGATTTTTGTATTTGGATACAAAGTGCACAAAATAGGATCATAGTTCCCCCAAAATCAATAGAAACTTACAACAAGTGCAAGAGAGCATACAGGAAACTAAGCCTAGTACTTGCAACAAACACATGGTTGAGCAACAAGTAAGAGAGGCAACTTAAGAGTGGTCTCAACCAAAAAGATGTGTGTGATTCAAGGCAATGCACTTGAGAAGACTAATGTACAGAAGAACATTAAGCATCAATAAAGTCTTCAAAGAATGAGGCACACGGTGCAAGGCCTATCATTCCCACACACAACTAGCAAATGGGTTCACAAGCTTACTAATAAGCATATAGAGAACCTATGCTTGTGACAACCCGCGGTGAAGATAGAAGATGAAAGGCGCATCAAGACGAGGGATGCCAATTAAGTTGGCAAAAACCTCGTAAAGATAAGCATGAGGAAAATAATCTTCACCACACAAGAGCGCGTCAAGATGCAACGATATAAGACACGCACTCAAGGCAAAAGCTTTCACGAAGTCACCAAAGAAATAACATAAGGAAGACAAGGTGGACGTGAAAGGAAGGATATCAACTAGATATGCAACTTTTCTCAAGTGTATAAGATTCTAGGTTGACGAAATCATGATGATATATGTCTATAAAGAAGGATGTACACCCGAAATAGTTGCAACACAAGGAACAAGATATCCACAAGGAAATCATAAATATACCAACAAGATATTTTCTTGAAAGAATAGCACATGGCTAGATACGGTCTTATTGTATATAAATGAATTCCTACTACACAACCATCAAAGACATCGCAACTAGCAACATGAGATCATCGTTGAGATGCTTTGAGAAAGGAAACAAGTATCACAAGATGGAATGAATAACATGCCATGATACAACCTACACAAGGTTGATGCAAGAAATGTGTGCATGAAGTATATGAAGATACTTGTTACCGAGATAACATTGGAAGGATGTAGTAGATACCAATTAAAGGTAGATAGTAGTTCATTGATCATCCTAGCTTGACTCCAATAAGCACATGGTGACACCACCTTCCTTGTGAGTGAACCGAGCATCCAATGCATCTCCCATTGTTCCTAGAACAACAACACAAACAAACTGGTACCCAAACTCATTGGGACCAAGAGTTAGAAACACCAAAAATACATAGGATAAACTCCACATAAATATGTGCACATAGATATGAAAATTAATTACATGCACATCTCATCCAATTTGAGACATGGTGGAGTTTCCCCTATATATTGGGTCAAAGAAAGGAAGCATGCCAAAGATACTACACGAAGTTAATATGCATGCTCAAGACTTTCAAGAACCGAGACCAAAAGACAAAGAAATACCAAGCGAAGAGAAGATACCAAATGAATAAATCATAACTTGGAGGATATCCATAAAAGATACATCAAGGAATGAGATATCCATTGATACACTCAAAAAGAAGGATGTCAAACTCCCAAAAGAGAGAATGGTTCCAAACAAACCAAGCCCTCTACAAAGTTTCATGATGGCACAAAGCACCAAAAAGAAATGGCTTGCCTTCCACAAACACACACTTGATAAGGATCACAAGATGAGTGTTTTATAGAGAATAGGATAGCTCCCCCCAAGACTAGTGCATTATAGAGAATTTGCATTTGAATACAAAATGCACGAGGTGGGATCACCACTTTCACTATATCTAGAAAACACTAGACAAGGTCAAGAAATTGACAAGATCCACAAGTGGTATGGAATACAATGGGAGTTGACACACTCCTAGGCAAGAGATAAAGCAAATAAAAGAAAAGGCCAATGTAAAGATGATCAAAAATTTCTACCACACATAAGTGAGTACCAATTGTCAAAAGACAAGAAGTATTTGGAAATAATTCCCGGTGGTAGATAACAAGGATATCCAGAATCATCTTCACACCAAACAAAAAGCAAAAAGCAACTTGTAGAGCTAACATGCCACCTAGGAACAAGATAATTTACAATATCAACTCTAGGTGACAATATCTCAAATGTACACATTTTCTAGGCTAGTAATATACACATAGCATATTGCTCCCCCATAATGTGATACCAATTAAGGATGAACAAGAGGCAAATAAAAGAATCCAACAAGAGATAATTAATGGACTATTTAGAATTTGAATTTCTCATGAGAAGACATACCACATAGCGACTAGATAAGCTTGCAATATCAATACTAAGTGGTATTCCCCATGTACCCACCTTTATAGGATTGTGAAGTGCATAAAGCACATCACTACCCCATAATGGGATATTCCATTAATCTCTCACAAGAGCCAACTAAGATATGAATAAGAAGCATAAAGGCTCTACGCACGACACACATGTACATGATGTGCAAACCAACACATACATACTTGACTGCTGAAGATAATCAAGTTGGAAGCACAACATATACAAACATATGCAAGGAACGAAACCAAACATGCAAAGGGGCAAGTAACTATCAATGTACACAATTTAAGCACGAGTTACCGTAAGGAGGAACATTGGATATAAGATAGAAACTTGATAATCCGAATGACTTGGCTTGAGACACTAAGAATGATGAAGTCCCCTTAATTCTTCATAATGTAGCCAAGTCTCCAAGTGACCTCCAATAACACCTATTGATCAAGTATGAGATAGTTGGTCCCCAACCAAGTTGGGTCCTAAGAGGTTAGTCACAATAGGCTTGGCTACCCAAATGGTTCTTTTCTTGACACCCCTTTGAGCACCAACAAATTTGGCGAACACATTGCCAACCTTATCCTTCCCAAGAGAATAGACATCATCAATAATAATTGGGTTGGATAAGTTACCACTAGTGCATGAAGAAGCGAGGTGACCTTTCTCACGACATAGGTAGCAACGTCTACTCTTCACTTTCTTCTCACTTGATTTCTCAACTTGAGAAGCATTAGCTTGAGTCTTCTTGGGAAGAGGCCTTTCTTCAACTTGAGGTTGAGAATGAGAGTGAACTTGTGGCCGCTTCCCTTGTTGCTTGTCACTAATGGGCTTCTTCTTCAATGGGCAAGATCTAACATGATGCCCTTCTACTTTGCACTTGAAGCAAATAATCTTGGCCAAATTCTTGACTTGTTCTTGGCCCTTCTTCTTGATCATCTTGGACTTCTTCTTCTTATTGGAGTTGAATCCAAGTCCACCTTTGTCATTGGGGGATTTTTGTACACTCAAGATATTGTTGAGTGTGGATTTCCCTTCATGACTCTTTTCCAAGTCTTTCTTCAAAGAAGTGACTTGGGCCTTGAGCTCTTTGATTTCCTCTACATGGTTAGTCTCAACACAAGTACTAGAGGAAGTATAAGCTTCATCATTAGAGCAACAAGGCAAGAAAAGCAATTCATCACAAGATGTACCAACATTGTGAGTAGATGAATTACAAGGACTAGCACATGGCAATATAGCATTTTGAATAGAAGTAGTGCTAGTATCCACATGAGGCTCACTAGATGTTACCTTAGCAAGCATGGCCTCATGAGCTATCTTTAGCACATTATGGGATACTAGAAGATCATCATGAGAGCTTGTGAGCTTTACATGATTTTCTTCCAACATTCCATAATTGATAGATAGCAACTCAAGTTGAGCCCTTAGCTCAACATTCTCCTTCAATATGGATGCTTCACAAGAGATAGAGTTAGTAGCACAAGCATCATAATTAGAAACAAGAGGAGAAGACAACTTGGCAAGCTCTTTAGAATATGAAGCTTTAAGTTGAGCATGAGACTCGGTGAGTTTGATGAGCTCACTCTTAATGACCCTTGAGCCATTTTTGAGGTGCTCAAAGTCCTCAAGGAGTTTAGCATGCGCAACTTCAAGCTCCTCATTTTTAGTTTCAAAATCATTGGCCACCTCAAGAGCTCTATCATGAGATTCCCTCACTCTAGATAATTCTAGAGCAAAAGTCTCCTCAAGAGATTCCTTGGTGGTTTGTTCAAGTTCAAGAGCTTGAGAGAGGTCCGCAATTTCATTTGCGTAATCACGCTCATAACCTTCCATTTTATCAATGGTGACCTCGTGCTCCTCAAGATGAGATTCCAACTCATCAATATACTTCTTGCCCTCAATGGCAATGAACATGATTTCCATGAAGTTGGAACAAGCAATTTCATTTTTATGAAGAGCTTTAAAAACTATTTCCCCTTTAATTTTTAAGGAGGCAACATTATCATTCTCTTCATCATTATCCTCATCATCATTAGCATCAACATCATCATCAAGAGACATATTGGGTTTCAAAGTAGGAGATACCTTTGAAGCCTTAGACATAAGGCAAAAAGCAATCGATGATGATGTAGGATCCCTTGAAGCACCGTTCAAGACCACATCTTGTTCCATGGGGTGTTGGGTGTCCTCTACATTGTTAGCACAACAATTCGAGGAAATATATGCATTTTTATCATGGCAACAAGACATAGTAAACATATCATCATGAGATTTAGTCAAGCAATTTCTACATGATATGCAAGGACTATCAACACAAGCATGTAAAACATTTAGAGTGCTCGAAGTGTTAAAGCCCAAAGAAGGAGCATTGCAATAAGATAGTGATGCAGGATCATCCACAATAAGCACACTATCATCATTGCAATGACCAACACTACTCACCATATCATTACCTTGTGGCAAACCACATGTAGGTGAAGTAGAAGTTGAGAATACTATACGACCGGGGGTGGAGGGAGAACAATCATCCCCACAAATCTTGGACACACCATATTTATCTTGAAGCTTCATCCACAATTCATGAGCATCCCGGAACGGCATGAGTTGAAATATAACTACATTGCTCAAAACATCGAAAAGCACATTAGAAGCTTGAGCATTGATATAAGAGTTTTTCTCATCCTCTAAAGATAGTCTTTGGGGATCCTTTGGAGGAGAAAAACCCATATCTAGAATTCGCTCTAAATTTGGGTCCATGACCCTAAAGAGATTAAGCATGCGAATTACCCAAACATCAAAATTTGTTCCATCGAAACTAAGAGTGTCAGAGAATCCTAAACCCCTAGTCGACATCCTTACTCTCTAGGCGGTTAAGCCCTATAAAGAGAGACGAGGCTCTGATACCAATTGAAAGATGATGTCGCCTAGAGGGGGGGTGAATAGGCGTTTTAAAATAATTACGGTTTAGGCTTGAACAAATGCAGAATAAACCTAGCGGTTAATTTTCCAAGCACAAAACCTAAAACAACTAGGCTCACCTATGTGCACCAACAACTTATGCTAAGAAAGATAAGCAACTATGTGATAGCAAGATATATGACAAGAAACAATATGGCTATCACAAAGTAAAGTGCATAAGTAAAGAGCTCGGGTAAGAGATAACCGAGGCACGAGGAGACGACGATGTATCCCGAAGTTCACACCCTTGCGGATGCTAATCTCCGTTTGGAGCGGTGTGGAGGCACAATGCTCCCCAAGAAGCCACTAGGGCCACCGTAATCTCCTCACGCTCTCGCACAATGCAAGATGCCGTGATTCCACTAAGGGACCCTTGAGGGCGGTCACCGAACCCGTACAAATGGCAACCCTTAGGGGCGGTCACCGAACCCGTACACTTTGGCAACCCTTGGGGGTGGTCACCGGTACCCATCAAATTGCTCGGGGCGATCTCCACAACCTAATTGGAGACCTCGACGCTTGCCCGGAGCTTTGCACCACAATGATTGAGCTCCGAACACCAACAACCGTCTAGGGCACCCAAGCACCCAAGAGGAACAAGCTCAAGGGTACCAAGCACCCAAGAGTAATAAGCTTCTCAACTTGTAACTTCCACGTATCACGTGGAGAACTCAAACCGATGCACCAAATGCAATGGCAAGGGCACACGGAGTGCCCAAGTCCTTCTCTCTCAAATCCCACCGAAGCAACTAATGCTAGGGAGGAAAATGAGAGGAAGAACAAGAAAGAGAACACCAAGAACTCCAAGATCTAGATCCAAGGGGTTCCCCTCACATAGAGGAGAAAGTGATTGGTGGAAATGTGGCTCTAGATCTCCTCTCTCTTTTCCCTCAAAAACTAGCAAGAATCCATGGAGGGATTGAGAGTTAGCAAGCTCGAAGAAGGTCAACAATGGGGGAAGAACACGAGCTTAAAGGATAAGATTCATTGGGGAAGAAGACCCCCTTTATAGGAGGGGGGAAATGCAACCGTTATGTGCTCAGCCCGCACACGAGCGGTACTACCGCTCCACGAGTGGTACTACCGCTCAGGCAGAAGAAACAGGGAAAAGGAGCAACAAAACATGAACCTTGGGGCGGTAGTACCGCAAGAGACAGCGGTACTACCGCTAGGTTAAGCGGTACTACCGCTCCCTTCGGCGGTACTGCCGCGCAGAGCGAAGGGGAAAGGGAAAGAGGGAACCGGGCGGTACTACTGCGGAGGAAGGGCGGTACTGCCGCTAAGGAGCGGTACTGCCGTACTACTGCCGCAGCGAGGTACCGCACAATCCGACACAGAAAAAGACCCCTCGAATCGACGCGGTAGGGACCTGGTGAGCCAGCGGTAGTACTACTGCAGAGTTACCGCCGGTAGTACCGCTGCGGAGCGGTACTGCCGCTTGTGACCCCTCAGTGGTACTACCGCTGGGTACCACGGTACTACCGCTAGGACCCTGACAAAAACCACACTCAAGGAAACAAGAACTGCCATAACTTCTGCATATGAGCTCTGAATTGAGCAAACTCAATATCTCATTGTTGGACGGTTGATATCTGAGGTAGAACTGCCCCGAGGTACGAAGGACATCTTGATGGATGATTTCTGCAAACTCCAACTGGATGCGAAAGAATTCTTATCTGATGTCCGCGTCCTGGATTGCCAACAAGCTTGCGGCCCAATCTTTGAGATTATTTGGTAGCAGAAGGTGATTATGGTCCCGTACGATCGCCTGCATGTGATGGAGGGCGTAGTAGGCATCCTTATGACCGCCAGGCAGCTGCTTGACGCAGGGGAACGTCGTATTGTGGGCGAACACGTGCTTGCCGTACCTACAAACTGACCTGGTGAAGGTGCCTCCAGATCTGGCGTAGCTGGGGAGAACATCATCAAGAACTTTCTTGATATTTGTGTAGTCTTTCTTCGACTGACGGTCCGAGTCGAAATACGTGGCCATGGAATATTTCGGGCTTAAGAGGATGAGTGTGCAATGTGTGTCACTGCACAAAACACGGAATGTTAGAAAAAAAGAACGATCAAAATCTAAGAAATCATATGTTACGGGGCGGTGAGGGGATGACTTACTCGGGAAAGTAAGGCACGAGGAAGTTATCCTTATCTGGGTTTGCCAGAATGATGCCTTCGAGGTAAGAACTTGCGACTTGCCGGTCCCCAGCGCTGCCCAAGATCTTGGCATGCATGTACAAGGGGTCGACTATCACGATGTCCGGGGTCTTGTCTCTAATGATCCGCATCTCCATACTCAGCAAAAATAGCCGAACGAAGGTGTAGTGCAGCGGATGAAGGTTAAACATGGCGAAGATGTCATCAAACCGCAGGACGATCGTACCCCCGATGGCGTTATCCACAAAGCCCTTGCCCTATGGCACCTTGTCCATGAAAACCGGGTATGCCACATCATTCTCGGAGAGACGCCGCTTCTCCAAAGAAAGAACACTGTCATGCAGACTCCGCATAGCACCGGTTGCAGCATTGAGCAGATTAGTCGGTAGCATCGGCCTACCAGCCACATGCACCCTCCTCGAGATATCCTTAGGTGAAGGTGGACCGTCCTGAGCATGGATCGTACTCGGTGCCGGCTGGCTCCCACCCTTGTTACTCTTTCTTTTCCGTCCCTTCTTCTTCTGCTATAATGGGACCGAGTTTTGCTCATAGACCGCCTTCTTGAGTGTGTTGGGGATGATAATATTTCGCACCTCGGCTATCTGAGGCTCGGTGAAGGCGGCAGCTAGAGGCGTCTCCTGAGAACTGAACGCCAGACGACGCCTGTTGCAATTGGGTTTCTCCATGGTACCAGCTAGATCGCGGTCTTCTTTTGCAGGGTTGGGTTCTTGAGAAGGAGGCCCCAAGAATTCGTCACCGTACCCATGTTCGGCAAAGTACTTATCGACGTTGGTAAATGTACCGTCGTCGTTGTCCGGATCCTATGCCATATGCATGTTCGGATCCTATGCCATAGGGATGTCTGGCATGTCCGGTAGCGTTGCGGCGGTATTGCCATGGCTTGGCGCCGGCACGACTGGCGGTGTTGTCTGTGGGGTGGGGGAGGTGTTGTCTGTGGGGTGGTGTCCCCCACCCCAAATGAATCTAGCTCTTCGGCCAAAGCAGGGGCCAGCTTACACAGGCGTTGAGGGTCATCACATCATCTTCGTCGGCCCCAGTGGGTCGAATCGGAGGTAACAACTCGTCGCAGCCTGGCAGCACCTGAACCAGTTCAACCCTATACACGGTGGGTGGCATCAGATTACCGTGGAACACAGGGTTGCCCGGTTGAACGATTCTGCCCTTGGCGACATCGATCAACTCGCCGCCCACGAAGTGCAGGAGAGTGCATGGAACGTCGGCGGCGCCCTATGAAAACATGTAAGGCGTCAGGGATGCCCAGTCAAAGGCAATGAGATGAAGTCATCGGCTGAGAGGCTTAGTTACCGTGATGGCGTCGAGCTCGGCTAATGTTGAGGCACTGCCAACGGCAAGCGTGCAACTGACGGAGGGGCCGCTTTCTGACGAGGTGCCGGCCAGCGTACACCTGGGTGCATTAAGCTCCAATGCCCGTGCCGGCGTCAAAGACACCAATACCGCCTCCACCGGAGACACCAATGGCGCCGCCTGCGCGTTGCGTGAGTTGCTGGCCATGAAGCTGGGAACCGGGGGCGGCCCCTGTTGGCCGCCTGCAATCCACGCCTGTAGCCCCTCAATCAAGGTAGGCACAATGGCGGTGAGCGTCGTTCCCAGTTGTTTTTGCACTTGCTCTTGGACAATCTCCAGAATCCGCGCTACTTGTGTGTTGAGTTCTTGAACCTCGCGCGACTGGCTTTCCGAGCTGGTCTTTCTCCCCTTTCTCCCACCAGCATTATAGTATGACGACCATTTTATGGACAAGACTTTGCCGGCCACACGACCAGCTGACGATGGCTTACTGAGCTTATCCTTGTTTTTCATTACGTTCAACGCCCTATTTAGAGTGCTGTCCCAAGGGGAGCTCTAAGACGACCCCACGCTACTGCTTTTAGTCTCCTACGGAAGGAATGTGAACCATTTAGAAATTTGGCTTCATTAATTAGGATGCAACCATATGGAGCCAATTACGCGGGGTGTATTCTTACCAGAACACGCTCAAGCGCCCTGGTCTTCGGATCCGTGGTAAGCTCCTTTGTTACCGGGTCCTCCTTGTACCGGGCCCTGACATAGTTCTTGGTCTGCTTGTCACGGTATTTCTCGAAGCGGGGCGGTAGGACTTGCTCGGCACGCTCCACGTCCTCCTTGTCCCATATAGGCTCTGCCACTCTGTAACCGCTGGGACCGAGTTGGTGGACCCCTAAGTTCAACTCCCGCATTTCTTTCCCCCACTAACTTGATTCGGAGGTTGCGCTGCTCTCGCACTTGATCTTGAACTCCTTGTAGTCATCTTTGCTGATCGAAGGATTTTTCACCTTGATCTTCTCATAACTATCACCTTTGTCAATCATTCTCTTCACCGCGCTTCTCCAAGTAGACAGGGCCGTGCTCATCCTCGTGATGGCAGCACTGTTCACTTTATTCCCTGAGAGGCGTGTGTTTGCAAAGTCAGCGGGGAACTTGTATCGTTCGTGCAGCTTCGTGAAGAGGAGGATGCGCAAATTCCCTCGGTCCTTATGCCTTAGGTTCTCGGTGTTGATCGAGACGGTGCTCCGGAGAATGCACCCGAGCTGAACTGAGTACCCCTTGACTAATTCTTTGGGTGCCGTTGGATGCCCGTCGGAGTTCACTTCAGTAAATTCCTCGTTGACGGTGCCGAGCACGTTCGAGCGCCTGTCCTTTCGTTGCCTCTTCAGTTGGCTGCCATCTGTGCGTGTGCTGCCATCATCAGTGGTGGCATCCTCGGCGGCACCATCAGTGGTGTCATCCCCGACGCCACTAGGGGTTGTGTAGTCAGGATCGGTGTCTTCCGCGGCGTCCTCATAGCGGTGAGGTTCTTCCTCCATCTCCTGGGACAGCTCCTAGAATTGCTTGCCCGAACCGCCAGCCTCATCGTTGTGGGCCATGTTTCGCTCTAAATAGGAAAAAAGTTTGGTCAACAAGTTGGTTATTGTCAAGGAACAAGATCATGGTCTCATCATTTAGGGTTTGTCGACACCGAGGCATCCTAAAAGCTAAGCTTTTATCATTTAGGGTTTGTCGACACTGAGGCACCCTGAAAGCCTAAGCTTTCATCATTTAGGTTTTTATCGACATCGAGGCACCCTAAAAGCCAAGGTTTTATAATTTATGGTTTGTCGACACCGAGGCATCCTAAATGCTAAGTTAAGTTTTCATCATTTAGGGTTTATCGATGCCGAGGCACCCTAGGTTGACTGATATATATGGGCATCTTCTAATAATATACCCTATTAAGAAAAGGGAAGGAGAATTCTAAGTTGGGCCTAATCACTTGGCTCTATTGCCACCTATGGCAGTTGCTTTTTTGTCTGTCCACACATGAATTTAGCACATGTGTTTAATGCAGCAAGAACAAAGGGGCAGTTGATCCTACTTAATTAAGTAATAAGATACCCCAGCCCATGCATTAGTCGCAAGTACCCCATATGTCTTATTTTTAGCAAAGTCATGCTAAAATTCACGGAAAATTTCAGCATGACCTTTGCTGAAAATAGGACATATGGAGTACCCGAATTTGCCAGAACAGAAGTTAATCGACATTCCGGCAAACTCAAGGGTCTCTCGGGGTACCTGCAAAATCATTACCCCACCCCCGCCCAGCTGCAACCCCACAACACCCCACAATATCATCACGACACGATGGTCGGAGACAAAACCCCCCAATATCATCAAAATACTCAGTTATGAAGTAAAATTCCTGAAGTGTTCCAGGAGTAGAACCTGAAGTGTAGTCAGTGGCTTCACCTATGTGCGTAAAAATCATAAAAAATCAAAATCATTTGAAACTTGATCACTCGGACCACACCACATGCCACAACATACATAGTACATAGAGTTGACATCTCAGCATCGACCACACCACATGCCACGTCATACGTAGTACATAGATGATCCAACAGACTACATAGAAGGACAGTTTAAGCGTGAACCACATCATACAAAATATAAGAACTTCACTACACAATTGAAACTCAATTAAGCTAGTTAAATGGAGTTCATCTACTCACTAGCAGTACTACTAACTGGCAGTACTTAAAAAAAATTAAGCTACTCACTACAGTACTGGCTACTCACTTAAGCTAGAAGCTACAAGTTAAACACATTTGTGGCACTGAGAAATAATGCTGAGATGTAGCAAACAAGTTAAGCTAGAAGCTACAGTACTGGCAACTAGCAGCAAGGAGTATAATGGCAATCATGTAGCAATCATGTCCTTCCCTTCATATATTCATGATATAAATGGATTGTTCTACCTAGCAGGTTGTTGGAAATTCAGTTGCTTTTTCATTAGGACTGGCAACAAGACATGGTCAAATTTCAATTAAGATTATCTGTTGGTTCAAGACTGACAACACGACTTGTTCTACAAAATCAATTATCTGTTGGTTCAATGGTTGTTTTTCTTTCCCTTTTTATAATTGCAAAAAAGGAACTAGACATGGTCAAATTTCAGTTAAGATTCAGTTAAGATACATACAGTAAAATCAAAACAAAAATGGACAGTAAACTGATAATGACAGTAAACTGTAATTTGTTACACAGATTTTCCTACTGAAAATATAACTGAATGGATAGAAAAAGGGTGAAAAGATAACTGAATGCTAGGCTAAAATGGACAGTAAACTGTAATTTGTTAACAGTTTACTGTGATTATCAGGTGTCATAATCTACTGAGTAGTCATGTCCCAGTCATGCATCCATGCATCGAGTGGCAACATCTTGCATACATGATCAGGAGTACATCAAAATCTATTGAGTAGTTCTTGTGCTCATCCAGTAGCAACATCTTTGATACATTATCAGTAGTCATGTACCAAATTTTTATTTAAACTGAATTTGCAAATCACCAAGAGCTCTAATAGTTTCAGACTAGATTTACACTAAATACACTAGAGTATTTGACCAGTAGTCATGTGAACTCTTTGAATTTGTAAACACTTCCAGACTTGAGCATTGAGAGTTCACAATTGCAAAAAATGCTCACAATTGCATTGAGAACATTGATGAATTGAAGATCAACACAACGTTAAACTCAGCAATCCTAGATGAATTTGTAAACACAATAAAAATGGAAGTTTTATTACCCCTGAACATCTGCATCATAGATGCATATAGCCACAATTAACATGGTTCAAAAAAAGGGGACAGTAATCTTGCATCTTTCCATGCAAGATTCAGACACTGTATCATGCAAGATTCAGACATTGTATCATCCAATGCTCATATACATTTACTTTTAGTCTGAAGATTATTTGCATAGATGGGTCACTTGTTTGTACTACTGCACATACCCCGAACACCACAACAACTGCTACTGCCAGAGGTAATTCTTTGCGGGTCTGATTTCTACCAGCGCCAAAAATATACAGTGTCTAATGGATCAATGGGTTGGATCGAGGAAAAATGGGGGCGAGGGGGAAGATGGAATCGGGGGCTCTGTACCTGCGGCGGCTGTGGCTGGAGGACGGCTCCGTCGACGAACTCGAGGGCGGGGGCACCGGATGCTCCTCTCATTGATGGGGGAGGGGAGGGGCTGGAGGCAAACCCTAGCCGCCAAGCGCACGAGTGCTGTAGCTAGGTGGAGTAACCTCTGCCGGAGACGACGGAGCAGGTGGCCGGTGCTACCTCTTGAGCACCGCGTTGGTTTTCCCTGAAGAGGAAGGGATGATGCAGCAAAGTAGCGTAAGTATTTCCCTCAGTTTTTGAGAACCAAGGTATCAATCCAGTAGGAGGCTACGCGCGAGTCCCTCTCACCTGCACAAAACAAATAAATCCTCGCAACCAACGCAAATAGGGGTTGTCATTCCCTATAGGGCCACTTACGAGAGTGAGATCTGATAGATATGATAAGATAATTTTTTTGGTATTTTTATGATAAAGATGCAAAGTAAAATAAAGGCAAAGTAAATAGCAAAGGAAATAACTAAGTAGTAGGAGATCAATATGACAAAGATAGACCCGGGGGCCATAGGTTTCACTAGTGGCTTCTCTCGAGAGCATAAGTATTCTACGGTGGGTGAACAAATTACTGTTGAGCAATTGACAGAATTGAGCATAGTTATGAGAATATCTAGGTATGATCATGTATATAGGCATCACGTCCGAGACAAGTAGACCGACTCCTCCCTGCATCTACTACTATTACTCCACTCATCGACCGCTATCCAGCATGCATCTAGAGTATTAAGTTAAAAACAGAGTAACGCCTTAAGCAAGATGACATGATGTAGAGGGATAGACTCATGCAATATGAAGAAAACCCCATCTTGTTATCCTCGATGGCAACAATACAATACGTGCCTTGCTGCCCTTACTGTCACCGGGAAAGGACACAGCAAGATTGAACCCAAAGCTAAGCACTTCTCCCATTGCAAGAAAGATCAATCTAGTAGGCCAAACCAAACTGATAATTCAAAGAGACTTGCAAAGATAACCAATCATACATAAAGGAATTCAGAGAAGATTCAAATATTACTCATAGATAGACTTGATCATAAACCCACAATTCATCGGTCTCAACAAACACACCACAAAAAGAAGATTACATCGAATAGATCTCCACAAGAGAGGGGGAGAACATTGTATTGAGATCCAAAAAGCGAGAAGAAGCCATCTAGCTACTAGCTATGGACCCGTAGGTCTGAGGTGAACTACTCACACTTCATCGGGGAGGCTATGGTGTTGATGTAGAAGCCCTCCGTGATCGATGCCCCCTCTGGCGGAGCTCCGGAACAGGCCCCAAGATGGGATCTCGTGGATAATGGAAGTTACGGCGGTGGAATTAGGGTTTTGGCTCCTATTCTGATCGTTTGGGGGTACGTGGATATATATAGGAGGAAGAAGTACGTCGGTGGAGCAACAGCGGGCCCACGAGGGTGGAGGGCGCGCCTGGTGGGGGTGGGCGCGCCCCCTACCTCGTGCCCTCCTGTTACGTGTCTTGACGTAGGGTCCAAGTCTCCTGAGTCTTATCCGATGAGAAAATCATGTTCCCGAAGGTTTCATTCCGTTTGGAGTCCGTTTGATATTTCCTTTCTTCGAAACCCTAAAACAGGCAAAAAACATCAATTCTGGGCCGGGCCTCCGGTTAATAGGTTAGTCCCAAAAATAATATAGAAGTGGATAATAAAGCCCAATAATGTCTAAAACAGTAGATAATATAGCATGGAGCAATCAAAAATTATAGATACGTTGGAGACGTATCAGCCGGCGTCGTGGTTGGTGAGGAGAGCGCGAGGAAGAGCGCCCCGTGCGCGATGACGGGCCGCTTGCATTGGCAAGGCGGCTCTGCCTCCGAGGAGGTGGTTGGTGCCTTGGCGGCTGGCAGCGGCGGAGGCCTGGAGGATGGAGGGACCGAGGGAGAGATGGAATCGAAGGCTTGAGAGATGTGATCGATTTGGGGAAGAAAGGGGATTGGTGATTTTAGTGGGGGGGGAGGAGGCTTAGCAATGGCGCACCCCCTAGAGGTGCGCCATTAGTAATCTTTTTTTGGATAGCAATGGCGCACCCCCTAGCGGTGCGCCATTAGTATTTTTTTAGTATTTTTTGTTTCCTAGCGGAGGGCCGGCAGCGGTGTCTTGAACCCTAGGTCTCGCTCGGGGGGAGGGAGGGGGTGGGTGGTCGTCGGCGGCGGTGGAGCGGGGGAGGGTGGGGGGGTGTCGGCGGCGGTGGAGCGGGGGAGGGTGTGGGGGGTGTCGGCGGCGGTGGAGCGGGGGAGGGTGCGGTGGGTCGGCGGCGGGTGGGGGGAGGGTGCGGGGGGTCGGGCGGCGGTGGAGGCGGGGAGGGTGCGGGGTCGTCGGCGGTGGAGGAGCGGGGAGGGTGCGGGGGTCTCGGCGCGGTAGAGCGGGGGAGGGTGCGGGGGGGTCGTCGGTGGCGGTGGAGCGGGGGAGGGTGCGGGGGGTGCTCGACGGCGAGGGGGATCTGGCGAGGGGGGATATCGATTGAGATGGAGGGGGATCTGGCGAGGGGGGATAGCGATCGAGATGGAGGGGGATCAAGATCGAGTGTCCTCATGAATATTCAATATTTTTTCATATTGAATATGAAAAAATATCATCAAATTAGAAAAAATATTCATGAATGCAAAAAGTGCCCATGAATTAAATTTAAAAATATTCATGAGTTCAAAAAATATTAACAAATTCAATACTTTTTGTGAATTAGAAATTCAATACCATAATAAACATAAATAAATATTCGTGAGGACACTAGAACAGAAGAAATATCATTTCAATATGTCGAAATACAATCGAGAAATGAAGGCTACAATTTAAATACCACTACTAGAGAAAAGGCTTCTAGCAGCACGGGTAAACTGGCTACTAGCAGCGCGGGTACCCGCGCTACTAGTATCACGCTACAGCTAAGTAGATAGCAGTAGCGCTGATGCAACCCACACTACTATTACGTCTGTTAGTAGTAGCGTGGATGGCACCGCGCTACTACTATCACAACCAGCGCTACTACTATCCTAAGTAGTAGTAGCGTGCACTTTTCCTCCCATGCTACTACTAGCTAATTAGGAATTAAAATAAAATAAAATTTAGATGCATTATTCCTGGATAGAAATAGACATGCCCGGTGCAAAATAAACTCATGTCAAGGAACAACATCTCAACTGAAAGAAATCATGACATCCCATTTAACATCAGACGAACACAACCATCACCTAAAAGGTGGGTACCTTCCCTAGCATTCCACCACCAACCTAAACAAACCACATGGAAGATGTATCTACCAAGGCTTGGAGTTCAAATGCCGATGGACCTCCCCCCAGACGGTGGCGTCGAGGACCTCCACCTCGGCGACCTCCGACGGCGCGATCACCTGGATGATCATCTGTGTGCACTAGTCACTAGGCTTCAAGGTGAAGTGCACCTCCAAGTGGTTGAAGAGCACGACACCCACCGGGCCACAGTAATCCTCCTCAATCACCCCTACACCCACGTCAGGAAAGTGAAAACTTGTTGGTTCATGTCCTGTGTCCAAATCTAGTATTGTATTTTCTTTCTTTATTGTGCATGCACATGAATCAATAGCAACAGCCGAAGGCTGGTCCTTACTTGTTGCTCGACACGTGAAGAAGGCTGGGTCCCCTCCTTATTGCACGAACAAATCCAAGGAAGACACTGTCGGTGGCTCCGAACCCGGCTTCCGCTTATCTGTTGACAAGGAATAGTTTCAGGTAACAAAGGAAAATGAGAACAAAGAGCAATCAATAATTGTGAGACAAGAAATAAGTTCTGTTGTAACCCGTGCATTGTATTCTATCCCAAGCTAAACTACCTAGTATCTGTCATAATCATGGTGAACTCGCTTTCATTTTCAGAAAAATCCTGTATCTGTCATGTTCCTCCCAAGGTTTACGCCGGGCTCATTTGGCTCCGGCAACATGGCATTCTCACTGGCCAGCATCATGACAACCGAAGACATCACCGGCCTGTTCCTAGGCTGCACGTGGGCAATCAGTAGATAAATGCATCTGAAAAATAGATGTAAACGAGGCAACGACCAAAGTTAACTTCTTGAAATTAGATAAAAAAGGTGGAATATATGAAGTGCAGCAACAGCTTTTGTGATATGAGAAACGCTAGCTAGTATAAAAATCATTAGGTAAAATATAAAAAGTTAACTTGTGTGGTCACAAGTTTACAGCTATTCGAGTACTTCAGATCATTAGTAATTAACCTGGCCGAGGATACTCCTAACATATAAAACATAGTAGGCTCAAGCAATTGTTAGCTTCATTCTGTAAATCCTAGAGATGTATGCAAGGTATATTCATCCATCCAACCACACGCCTGAATTGCTCTACCAAAAATTTCATCAGTCCACCGACAGGAATCACACCCAAACAGTCTCTACAGCTTCTGGCTACAACCTAACTAACTTTCTGCGCATATTTTAGTTGTGTTCTTCTGTTGACTATCAATGTAATGAAGTCGTAATCTTGTCTTCACTAGGTTAAATGTGGCTCGGCTAACTCCCTAATGCAAGTAAATTCTGGAGCCCAAGGAAGAAGAGTATTGGGGACTGACCTGAATGGCAACCTACCACTTCAGCAAACTAGCAGTGTCGTCTCTCCCCGTCAACCCGAGCTTTTGGACGAAACTCCGTCAGCGAATCTCTTCTAATCAACTTGATATTTTCCCTGAGCTAGTATTTTATAGGATGCCCCCGAGGGACTCCCGTGGCCGTCAGTGTTCATTTTGACACCTTCGACAAGAAAAACGTTAAAACAAAACAAATAAGAAGCTTAATTAGCTACTACATACAAAACTAACCCTTGAGATGGCTGGATGCCCTGTTTCATTCAGATCTGGAGAGAGAGCAACTGAATCATGGTGAAATAAATTCAAGTGAAAAGGAGGAAGAAGTTGAATTAGGTAGGTGAAAGTAACCGTGCAAGGACACATTTTAATCTTGAACTGCCTCACCAACCGAAGAAAATAATACAACAGTTTAATTTTCAGTTACATTTGGAAACTTACCCTGACGGGTTAATCTTACTATTATCTACTGACCCTAACTCTTTAATCTCGAGAATTTGCACATCTAAACATGTGCATATAGCTTAAGAATTCAGACAAACAAACAACCTTCTGATGGCATACAACAATTTTCATCAATCAGATTTACATGCCACTTTTTTTCAGCAGTTAGCTGCAAGACTTCCTACAAGAAACAGACTTACGCTGAGGCCTTCCCCGCTGGCCTCCCCCATCAGATCTGCGCTCGTCAGCGGCCCTGCATTCACAAGCAAGCACATTATATTATACCTGCAGAACCACAGCGAGCGAGCACCAAGCAGAAAAAACATGTTGTCGGCCTTACGAGGCAGCGCGATGGCGGATTCGCGGGAGAAGGGCACGGGCACGCCGGTGGGCCCCTTGGCATCGTCGCCGTCGCCCGGTCCCGGCGCCTGCTGCGGGGAGGAGGTGGAGACGGAGGAGACATCAGAGCCGCAGGGGCGGACGGAGACGGCGTGGAAGGGCAGTCGCCGCGGACGCGCCCCCGCGGCAGGGTTGTGGGTTTGGGGGGAGAGGGGAGGGGGCGTGGCATCTAGCGAGGTGGAGGAGCTGTGCGTTGCTGAGGGACAGGCTGGGGAGATGGAGGAGGTGGCGCCGGTGTGGGAGCAGGAGGCATGGCGGCTGTGAGGAGAAGGGAATGAGAAGAGTGGTGGCTGGGAGTGGATCAGGTGGATGGTGCAGCAGTAAGTAGTAGCATGTGTTGGCGAAATGCTCTACTCCTAAGTACTTTAGCAATAGCGCGTCTATGGATATAGCGGTACTACTATACCTAGTCTGGAGGCAACACCCTGACAATTTTAGTAGTAGCGCTCTTCTCTCCTAGCGCGCTACTGCTAAAGGGATATTAGTAGCGCGGTTTTGTAGAGAACGCTACTGCTATTTAGCAGTAGTGTCTATTTTTAAATAGCGCTGCTGATAAATTTCTGTGTATAAGCTTTTCCCTAGTAGTGTACAATCGATCTTAGCTAGCTATCTGTTCACAATCTTCTTGCCCTTCTTTTTAGCAAATGGAGTTCTTCTGTGGAACGAACATCCTTTAGGTAGGGTGGTCCTGCTTCTTCTTGTGGTGTATGGCACTTCATCGTCGTCATCATGTTCCATCTTTGGGTCGCCGTACTTGTCAAAGTCTTGCTCATTGGCGACTCCATCCATGCCGATGATCTTCCTTTTGCCTCTCCTCACGACAACACGACTGGGCTTTGACGGGTCAGTAATGAAGAAGCATTGGTCCAATTGGGAAGCCAGTACCCATGGCTCATTTTTCGCGGTGACGTTTGCGCCCGCGGTCTTGGATTTGGCTTCGGGTATAACCATGGTGGTGAAATACCAGTCTTCTTTTAGGACGCTCTTGGCCCATCTGACACGGAACATCGGGACCTTCTCTCCAGCGTAGCTCAACTGCCAGATCTCCTCGATCCTTCCGTAGTATCTGTCCTTGTTGTTACCGGTGTAGGATTCCATCGTTACCTCGGAGTTCTGATAACCATCACTCTTCATGTCCTTGTCCTTGGTGTAGAATGTGTAGCCGTTGATATCGTACGCCTCATAGGTCATCAGGTTGTGCTCGGCGCCCTGTGACAAGGCGAATATGAGTTTTTCTTCCACGGAAGAATCCTCATGTAAAGGGTACGACAGAAGCTTCTTCTTGAACCAATGCGTGAAACATGAGTTGTGCTCTTTGATTATATCTCCGTCCGTCCTCTGTTGGCCTCGGTCATTGTACGTCTTCTCAATAACGGTTTTGTGCTCTACCACCCAAGGATCGACCACGTCTATGTGTTGTAGCGCGACTAGGTTTGCTCTTTCAAAGTCGGCGAGTCGACCCTCGAAGTAGACATGCATTTCGCGGCGACCCTCGCGGTGACCCCATCCAGCGAGCCTACCGAGGTGCTTGTTGACGTGTAGACCAATGGGGTTCTCGATGCCTAGATAATTCGTGTAGTAGGAGATGCACTCTTTGGTCAGAAAGCCCCTGTCTATGCTTCCCTCTGGATGTGACATGTTGCGAATGTATCCTTTGATGACACCATTCATCCTTTCGAACGGCATTATGCTATGCAGGAACATCGGCCCGAGTTGGATGATATCCTCCATGATATGGACCAGCAGATGCACCATAACGTCAAAGAATGCGGGCGGGAAGTACATCTCAAGCTCGCATAGTATCACCACGATCTTTTCCTGTAGCCTTCTGAGTTGCCTCATGCCAACCGACTTCTGAGAGATGATGTCGAAAAAGTTGCATAGGACAAATAGCATTTCACGGACGTGCGCATCCATGATCCCACAGATTGCAACTGGAAGTATCTGCGTCATCAGCACGTGACAGTTGAGTAACCACGGATTGCAACTGGTCAGGCAATTGTTCCCCTTGGGAAGACGTTTGTGCCAGAATGACATGTTCTCGTCGAAGCATGCGTCGGTCATTTTGTGTTTTACCTTCATCTCCAGAGCCATGAGCATTACTTTCAGGCGGGTATCCTCGGTCCTGCATCCTTCATACAATGGAGTAACCGCGTATATCTCCAGTTGATCCAGCTTGGCTTTCTCTCGGGCGGCAGCTCTTGCGTTATCCGTCTGCTTGAGAAGCAGCTTTTGAATATGAGGGTCCTGCACCCAGCCCATCGATGGTCCATCGTCGTCTGCTTCGGCATTTTCATCTTCCTCATCATCATGTCCGGCATCTTCTACATGACGACTGTGTACAACATCACCGTCGTGATCATGTTCTGGAGATTCTTCGTCTTCTCGCCCGCCCTCGCCGCGGTGGTTGTCTTGCTGCCCTTCCTCATTTCTTGCATGGCCCCAATGGATGACTTCATAGTCATCTTCATCACCTTGCCACCGATAGCCATCCGTGAAACCACGCAAGAGCAGGTGGTCCCCCACCTGCCCGGAATCCGGGTCCGCAATAAGGCTCTTCAGCTTGCATCTTCGATATGGACATCTTATCTCCGTCTCGTTCTTTTGAAGCATCTCGGCCTTCGCGGAGCTCAAAAACATATCCACGATGCCTTCGGTCATCATGCGGACCATGGTCGCCTGCGGGGTAGAGCAAAACACTATTTTAGAACCAAGAAAAAATTTGGCATGACTTTCCCTAAAAATAGGACCAAAAAGAATGCATAGTGCCAAAATTCTCGCCGAAACGGAAATGAATCAACATTCCGGCAAAATATTGGCAACTATCACATTTCAAATACCAGTACCTGCAAACACAAACATATATGCAACACCACAAACATACATAGATCTAGCTAGGCCATAAAAAATGCATGTGCACGTTGTTGGAGGGAGAAAAAAGTAGATCTATAACATAAAGAAAGCTTTCCCCTTACTTACCTATCAAAAAAGGTAATTTAACCACTTAATTTGGATGAATCTATGGTGCAAATGAGGTGAGGAGGAGGAGGCAGCCGAGAAAAGCTTGGAGGAGGAGGTGGAGAGAATGAAGTGGGGAAAGTGAGTGTGTAGGTGGCTGTCCAAAATATCTAGCCGGTCCCAGGTTACTAATGGAGCACCACCTACAAATGCGCCATTAGTAACCCTGGTTACTAACGGCGCACCAGCTGGTGGTGCGCCATTAGTAGTTTTGCAAAAAAAAAATTGATAGTAGTGGCGCATGTGGTGAGTGGTGCGACATTACTAGTTAAACTAGTAATGGCGCACTGTTCCCTGGTGCGCCATTAGAATTTTTGGAAAAAAATATGTTAGTAGTGGCGCACCACGGGTGTGGTGCGCCATTAGTGTCTATCACACTAATGGCGCACCGACACATGGTGCGCCACTTCTATATAGTAGTGGCGCACCACATATCTGGTGCGCCATTAGTGTCCATATCATCTATAGCCCTTTCCTACTAGTGGGGCCCACGAGGCAGGGGGCACGCCCAGGGGGTAGGGCGCACCCCCCACCCTCGTGGACAGGTGGAGCCCCCCCTGACATGGATCTTCCTTCCAGTATTTTTCATATATTCCAAAATAATTCTTCGCTGATTTTTAGGTCATTCCAAGAATTTTTATTTCCACACAAAAATAACAACATGGCAATTCTGCTGAAAACAACGTTAGTCCGGGGTATCTTTACCTAATAATAAAGCATGGATTGAGTCTCCGGATTCACCGTCGTGGTGTTTTTACACAAAGGTGCCTGTGCTTTTTAGGAACTAACCCGCCGTCCAAGTCAAATTGGTACGAAGGAAAAAAAGAAAACGCAGCCACGCTATCCCTCAAGCGCTCCTCCCCGCCTACCTCACCCCGCACGCCGCCGGCCTCCTCCGATCCCCTTTATCCTCCCCACGCACGATCCCCTTCATCCTCCCACGCACGAGCGGGCGCGCCGCTGCCTTCCTCGCCGAGTCCGCGGCCAAATTCCACGCCGGGAGCAGCGGTCTCCATCTCTCCAGCTCCTCCCTCTCCCTTGATCTTTGACCTCCCCGGCAGCCTTCTTCCCGTCCCAAGTCCAGGAGATGCATGGGGACGGTAGCGACGGCGGCGCGTCTTGCGCGCGCGAACCACGCCACTCGATGCACCAAGGCCAGATCACGGCTTTCTGGGCAGATTCATGGCATCCGCAGCAGGGAGAGAAGAAGGGGGCGGCCTAGGAAGGAGCTCACCGGAGCCAGGCGCAGAGACGGAGGGTTCCGGCGCAGCAGCGCAAAGTCCTTGCAGGTGGGGGCTCGCCTCCATGGCTGGCAGGGAGACCTCCAAGGCCATAGCGGGGCAGATCAGCGAGTCGATGTTGCTGCCCACGCGGTGACGGATCCTCTTCGTGCTTCAGCAATTGGTCATGCTCCTGCTCGGCGGATCCTCTCTGTGCTCAACCGTTGGTGCTGCTCCTGCTCCTGCTCTTTCGCAGGCCCGGACCTAGCGCGAGGCCGCCATACGGCACTCGCAGTAGGCGGGACGGGAGTACCAGCTCATCCCCACCACGCACAGTGAGATCTCTTCATGCCGTACTGGTGGCCACACACCCTTTCCTCGACCAACAAGCCCAGGTGAGAGAGATTCACCTCAAAGAAAAATCAAAGGAGGAATGGAAAAGACATTTGTCAGTACCTTGTGGTCTTTCTATGCATCACTCGCCTGCCGTATTCATCCGAGTGGATGGCCTGCTCGTGTAGTGCTTGTGCAGCAGGTCTTTGGCATGGTTTGTACCCCTGGCGGCCATCGCCGCTCCGTAACTATTCTTTTTATTCTTCGGCCTTTCATCATGCATAGCCCAATTTGTGTTTTTATTAACAAAAGATACACCAATGTAGTTTCTGCAACGCCAGTTCGCTCGAAGAATAGTAGACAAAAAGAAAATGTGAAGTAATAAATCTAAAATTCAATGGGGAGAACAGGCGTTCAACTGTGGGGCAGCAAATAAGGCTAGGTTCATCTTTGAATTGAAGCCTGCCTCACCATGTTCAGTGTCCTATCTATCTGTAGGCTTCTGAATCTGAAGAATTCTGAACCATCCACCCACCCGTCCGTCAGGATGGTGAATCAACAACGAACAGTCCTTCACGTATATGCTATCCTCATCCTGAAAAATATATTTGGTGTATAGAATTCAGTCTGGTCCTTGAATACATTTTCATGATTCACTAACTGCAGTAGTGAGTAAAAATATATAAAAGTACGTGACAATGTTTTGTAAATTTTTATGTCCGCCGTGCGCCCCGACGATTCCACCGGTATCGACCCTCCCCTGCCCTACCGCGGACCACAGTATCAGTGACCTCCTTGGAGTCCTGAAGCAGCTCAAGGGCATCGTCCTTGGTGCGCCTCCTCAAGGCTTGATGCTTTCAACAGGAAAAATGGTTCCTTTCTTTGAGATAAGGAAAATTACTTCCCTTTCTACAGGAAAAGATGGTTCTGTTAGATAAATGTCTTCCCAAGCTAAAGGCCCATGGCTCTAAAGTACTAATATTTTGTGAGGTACTGATTCTCTCTGTTACTCATGCACCTAGCTTGGTTGCTTCAGAAAGCATCATGACTATGATAAAAATATGATAGCAATATGAGTTATAGAAATTCTGCTTTTGAGGTGATTTTGTGTCCATGCTCACATTCTATCTTGAGTTTTGTGACCCATCTTATACGGTTATCCCGTATTTTCTTATGTATGCCTGCCATTTCAGTATTTTATCACAGTTGTGTATCCTGCAGATGACCCATCTTTTACACATCTTGGGAGATTATCAAACATACAGAGGGTATTAGTATTGCTAGATTGATCGCAAAACTGGTGGCGGTGATCGTGATCCTTTTATTTAAGCTTTCAACAAGCCAGAGAGTGAAAAGTTCATCTTCTTGCTTTCAACTAGGGAAAGTGGTGGGATCAATCTCTCCACCGTTAATATTGCAGTTCTTTGTGATAGTGACTGGTATAGTCTTCTCAAATAGTATTTTCTTTATGGAATGCACTACCAAGTGATGCTACATCCGCACGATACTCACAGTTCGACATGTCATGCCACCATCATCTGCACATGCTTTCAGATGTACGGTAGACACAATAACGAGATGGTCAGACGTTAAACTGCCAGCACATTGATGCGATAGTTCCCTTTTATTATTGTTACCATGGTGTTTGGGGTTGAATTCTTCTGTTTCTTAGGAACACTCGAGTGGGTTTGCAAGGTGAAGACCGTGCATATAGAACTTGTAACAAAAAAGTTCATGTCTTTCCGTTTTTGCACCGAGGTTCTTAATTTCTATTTGGAAATAGAAGGGTAGCGGTATGTTTTATTTGTGCCATACAGAAAATGTTCCATTGTAGTATTACTATTGAGGCAAAAGTAATCGAGAGAGCATATAAGAAGCTTGACTTAGATGCTTTGGTCATTCAACAAGATTGATTGCCAGAACAGAAAAGTTGCTTTTGTTTCTTCTCACTGCATGTAATGTAATTATTTTTTATGTTAAAGTGGAACAAGTATTAATGTGCTTTTGTTGTTGTGTTCTTTATTAGCTGCCAATAAGAATGAGCTGATGGTGAGATTTGTTGCTGAAATGGTATCCAGTTCTAAGGAGAAGATATTGACCACATTATTGCTAGAGGAGAAGAGACAACATCACAACTTGATGGGAAAAAAGTGCTCACATTAGTTTTCCAGCTTTAAGATTTGGCTGTTGTAGAAGTTATATTCTGTCATGCAAACATAATTTTTATTTTCTTAGATGAAAGTAAGATTGGCCAAACATAATTTTTATTATCCTCATGTTACATTTGGGTGGTTGTGGCGCATGGATATTACAATGCTGTCTGTTGCTACTTCGTTTGTGCCATCCGTTTGGATTATTGGATGCTTAAAACATCTAGCTTAGGCTCAGCAGTGCAGTAACCATATGCTGATCAATCAGCTCCTGCTGTGTTAAGTGCACACATGAATTGTTTGCTTTTGGTACAAGATGTGTGAGTCTGATGCTTATTTTTCTGTTCCTTTTCTAATATAGGTCTGCACAAACTTTGTGCGAAATTGTGAAGTCATGGCATCATTAAACCTGAACAAGCTGCGCGGAGACTTGCCATGCCTCTGCATGAATGCGGGGATGGAGGAGGGAGAGTCCGAAGAAGCTAGAGAATATTATGATGTGTTGTAGCCGTCCTCGTGTGATAAAGACAAGATCAAAGTAAACAGGGGGAAAGAAGAGAGGAAAAGAAGGCGAGTTGTTCGCTCCAGATTGCTACATGACAATCTTCCTGTCTTTGATTTGATCGATATTCGACTATACAAAATAAATCTGAATGTTCCCAGTTATTAATATTCTTATGAGGTGTCTCTGAGTTGGGAGCACGTAGTATTCAACCAGAACAACAATTCAATTCTCGCAAGAAGATTTTTAAGAGAATTTTAGCGATTACGAAAGGACCTATGACATCAGCAGCAAACATGTGAAGTTTGCACATATTTGTGAGAACATGGCATAAGTGAGAGATGGACAAACGTGCAAAATAAATGTTGGAATCTACTCGATGTTAATATAAATTAATGAAAGCTTTATTAACATTCCTGCCCCCAATAGAAAAGAAATCACTTCTATGGCTGTCAATTAATTTTCTGAACTGTGATACTTGAATTTATCCCTTTATCTCCGGTTAATCTTCAGCACTGAATTAAATCAATTTAAGAGTTATAAATGATATTTTTGTTAAGAATCTACCATGTAAAAAAATTTCCTTGATTGTCAAAATTTATAATGTGAACTTTTTGTTGTTCACCCATTGCAACGCACGGGCACTTTTTCTAGTTCCATTCAAATCATGCAAGTTAGAGTCCAAAATAAGGGCAAAAGTGTTTGGAAAAGTAGATACGACGGAGATGTATCATGCACTATAAATCAACTAACCTAAAATGTACTAACCTAAATCAACTAGCTCAACATATGAAGAAGGAAATGTTATCAGGGAGGGGATATATCGACGACGACATACATACATGGAAAAAATGTTACCGGAGAGGGGGTATATCGACCCCCTCCTCATGTATCTACATACATACATCTCTACATACATACATCCATCTATACATACATAGCCACATACATATATAAATGGAAAAAATGCTATGAACAAAAATACATATATACCTGGTAAATATTCTATGAACATCATTTCTCATATACCAATGCATACATCCATGGATCATCATTGCTCATATATCCATAGTCATATGTAAAAACTTTCTATATATGAACAAAAACTTTCTATGAACAAAAATACATTTTGACGTATTTAGCATATTCTAAATTTTCCTAACTCTTTTACAACCAGAAAAATTACTCCAACTTCATGACAGTACCCACACTCCGTTTCACCAAAAACCTTCTGATCCATAGTTCAAAATTTTCAAATTTTATTCAAATGAAATTTGAACTAGATTCAAATTACTTGCTGAAAACCTATTCTAAACCGCTCCAAAAATTCTGAAATTTTGCCATCGCCTTTGTCTTGCATCAGTACCTCACCATGAAAAATTCAGAAATTAAAAAATGCCCAAAACCATCTAGCATTTCATCAAACACCTTCTATATGCACTGTTCATATCTGTAAAAAATTTAGAAATTTCAGAAAAGTGGACAGCACATTGCTGCTGCTCCACTCCTTTCTCCTCTCCTTCACGGTGTTGCCGCTGTGCTCTTCAATGCGCCGGGGCCGGCGGCGACCATGGGGCAGTGGCAGAGCAAGGGGTGCTCAGGGGAATGCACAGATATGGGGAGCAGGGGACCATGGGAAAGGGGGGCTCACTTTGAGGGGGGAGGCGATGGCTGGAGTCCAGCGACGAGGATGGCGGGCTCGGGGCGGCACGCGATGACGGGGACGGTGGGCTCAGGGCGGCACGCGGAGGCGGGGATGAGAAGGCGGGCTCGGGGAGGCACACAGCGACGGGGACGAGGAAAGCAGGCTCGGGGATGCCAGCGATAAGGACGGCGCGGGCTCGGGGAGGCGACGACGCGGTCCGGAGGGCTCGGCGGTGCTACTGTCGGTGTCAAAACCGGCGGATCTCGGGTAGGGGGTCCCGAACTGTGCATCTAGGCCGGATGGTAACATGAGGCAAGGGACACGAAGTTTTACCCAGGTTCGGGCCCTCTCGATGGAGGTAAAACCCTACGTCCTGCTTGATTAATATTGATGATATGGGTAGTACAAGAGTAGATCTACCACGAGATCAGAGAGGCTAAACCCTAGAAGCTAGCCTATGGTATGATTGTTGATGTGTATGTGGTCCTACGGACTAAAACCCTCCGATTTATATAGACACTCGATAGGGTTACATATAGTCGGTTACAATGGTAGGAGATCTGAATATCCGTATCGCCAAGCTTGCCTTCCACGCCAAGGAAAGTCCCTTCCGGACACGGGACGAAGTCTTCAATCTTGTATCTTCATAGTCCAGGAGTCTGGCTGAAGGTACAGTTCGGCTATCCGAACACCCCCTAATCCAGGACTCCCTCAGTAGCCCCCGAACCAGGCTTCAATGACGATGAGTCCGGCGCGCAGATTGTCTTCGGCATTGCAAGGCGGGTTCTCCTCCAAATTCCATGTACCTGTTGAATAAAGTCCGGTTTCTTGTAGATGTTGCGCTCCTTGGCTTCTGCGCCCAATAATGGCCGCTCCCCACGTGTCAAACGAATATGAAAGGTCTGAGTGTTTTTACATTCACACCCCTAGCCGCGTAAACAAGCTGACCTATTTAAAGAGATGAGGATTTAGATCCAAACCACACCTTCCCCCTTTCGCTAGTGTTCATCAGAGCGCATTCGACAAAGATCCATTCCACCATGGCCAGCCATCGCGACTCCTCCTCCCGCCCTTCCAGCCCTAAGCCTGGATATTGGGAAAGATGCTCCATCCCGCATAGCGAGTTAGTGACGCTCCAGACCAAGGGATTTCTCCCCCCGGCCTATATGATCCCGGTTCGAGCCGGTCTTGCCATCTATAACGGCGGAGGGCAAGCGGGGAGCGCCCCTAATCCCTCCAAAGGAGAGCGGGTGTGCCTCGTCCCTTATTTAATAAGGGGGCTCGGATTTCCCATCCATCCATTTCTGTGGGGGCTGCTGGAGTTCTAAGGCCTCCAGCTACATCATCTCACGCCTGCCTCAGTATTGCATATCGCGGGCTTTGTAGCCCTCTGCAAGCTGTTCTTGGGTGTTGAAGCTCATTTCGGACTGTGGAGGGAGCTATTTTGCCTCGTGCCCTGTTCCACGAAGGGGCCTATGTATCAAGTGGGCGGAGCCGAAGTATGGCGCATCGCGGGGACCGGCTATCTGTCCGGAACCCCAAAGAAGGCGTCCGAAGACTGGCCCTCGGAATGGTTTTACATAGAAGACGTCCCGCTGTCGGATCCTGTCCGGATCGGCCTCCCTGAGTTCAACAATGCTCCCTTAAAGAAGCGCCTAAGCTGGCGCCCACGGAGCCCTCAGAGGGAAAGTGACAGGGACGTTGTTTACCTGATGGGCCGGATAAGATTGTTAGCTCATTCCGGACTAACCATGATCGGGGTCATGGCCGCATGCATCATGCGAGGGGTGCAGCCGCTATAGTATAGAAGCCACCCCATGAGGGATTTCAACGGGGAGGACGACACCACCTGCTACGGCCGTAAGGGGCCGGATTCGGCTGCGGCTCTAATAAAGACCTTGTCCCCTTTGTACAAGGGAGAAGAGGAGGATTTTCTCCGCGTTAACCCAAAGGGTGGATTTTCCATGTACAATCCTCCAAGCTGGGTGAGTGATCACATCTTGCCCATCCGTTTTATATCCCCATTGTTAAATATTTAATCTTAGCGATTTCGATGCAGGAACTGCGCCAGGCTGTTAAAGAAATAAACAACCCTCCTCCACAACCCGAGGACCCAGGACGGTCCCTCGACCCAGACTCGCAAGAGGATCCGGAGCTTTCGGTGGATCTGATTGATGGAGTGTTCCATCAATTGAGCAAGGACAATGCCCTGATGTCCATTACGGCCGATTATCTAGGGCTAATCCAGGCCTCCCAGAAACGGGAGGCCGAACCTGCGGCGACAAGCCAACAAGGGGCTGCAGGGCCCCGTGGGCAGAAAAGAGGTGCAGTCCGGACCGGGGCGTCAGCGCAAAGGTATGGCGCACCCCCTTATCCCAGGTGTCGTACCTTCAGGGCACATTAACAGTTGTGCCCTCTTCAGGACAAAGAGACCTCGCCGAACTATATTCGGAGAGACCGCCAATCGCGCCTCCACCAGCCAGGCTCCAAAGCCTGGCCCGGAAGCGGGGCCGAACACAAGGCGCGCACCGGACGCTCCTCCGACGGAGGATGTTGACAGGTTGTCTGCCACCAACTCTGAGGTGGAGAGTGCCATGAACCACAGGCGTCACCGGATAATTCTTCGCGACGCTTGTTTCTCCCAAGAGGCATTAGATGCCTTTAAGTCGGGAGATGCGTACCTCCGTGCCGCTCAAAATGGTCTAACCAGAGCCACGGAACAATATGTAAAAGACATACAGGTAAGAAATTTTTGGTAATTATATATATACCAGTAGCCCCCGAGACTTGAAACAGTTAAAAAAACTGATTTAAGGATCATTTGTTATGCAGGTTCTTACAGAAAAGAATTCCCTACTGTCCATGGAGCTGGAAGAGTGCAAAGCCCAACTTGAGGCCGCACTAGCCGCGGCAGGGGAGCCTAAGGAGGCCCCCGCTGGTAATATACAATTTGAAAGATAAGTATTTTGCGAAGCACGGCTTTGGTGCGGATCTAACAAATGAAATTGCAGATGGCACCGGATTGGATCCGGAAAGGCAACATCTCCTACGCCAGCTAAAGGCTGGTGAGAGGGTGCTGTTGAAGGTGATGGGGGAGAAGAACGATCTCCGAGATACCAACACCAAGCTGGGCGTCAAGCTGAAAGATGTTCGTGCCCAGCTGTCAGACTCCGTGAAGGAGAATCAGCGGCTTCGGTGCGGCATATTTAGTAAGTGCTTGAACGAACCTTTTAAAAGAAAGTTCGGCGGGGAAGTCGACTAACAGAGCAATGTCTGTAGGTGTGCTAACAGGCCGTCCTGCAGAGGAGATGCCCGGTTCTACGGGTGACCTTCTTCCCAAGCTCTCGCAACTGCTCGACCGAGTTCAGCAGGCGATGCGAGGCGTCGCCCAGGCCCTGTGGCCATCCGTCTCCATGCCCGAAGGTCTTGGAGAGCTTACGGAGAATCTAAAAGGAGCACGGCGGCGCTTCCGATTGTGGAAGATATCAGCCTGCCGTCAGGGCGCTAGGGAGGCCTGGGCCATGGTGAAGACGCGGTACGCAAAGGCTGACCCCAACCACATGGCTGAGGTCGGTCCTATAGGGCCCGATGGGAAGGAGATCCCTGTAAGCTTAGTATATAGCCAAGTAGAGTTGGCCGCAAAGTATTCCCAGCAGGACTGTAAATTAGACAGCCTGTTAGATGGTATTGAAGAGGAATATGATCAGTCAAAATGACTATGTAATTTAGTTGACATTTATAAGGCCTTCTGGCCGGATTGTAGATCATTTGTCATGGCCGACCTTTTCGCTTCAGCCTCGGGACCTGATGGTCTGGAGTGTGTCCGAATTCCCATGCGGTTATATAGGAACCGGGGAATGCATGGAGACCAGGCGTAGGGGTCATTAGTGCGTGAACAGACAAGTGCCCGACTAGTTATGTTATATTACATGGTTAGTAAGAAACATCTTCCAGGGAGAATAGTTCCGTTAGGGGTTCCTTTCCCTGGGAGGCATGCCCTAAGGTGCATGTCCATGCTGTGAAAAGAAACGCAGGAAAAACATCTGGGGGTGTAAAAAAATAAAAAAGATCATCTTTAGTTCACCGACCGAATATTCCCTTAAGAACGCTAGCTTTCGGCTTCACCCAGTCCGAGGTACACGTCCGGCTGACCCAGCAGTAACAATCGCAGAGGTGCTCCCTTTACCACCTAGCCGAACAATCGGGAACGTAGGGGTAAGCACAGGAGCCAGGCAACCCAGCTTGGCCAAAACTTAAGTCATATCGATGCATATAATGGTGAATAAAAGGTACATGCGGAAGTGTGACGCATGTGTTGGGCATGAAGCCCGTATGAATAAGCTTCTGTTTAAAGAAGCCCCCAGGTTTAATGAGCACGGATGGCGCGTCACTGTATGAGCCTTTAAGGGCTATAAGAGAGAGAGAGAAAAGAAGAAGAGAAATGCAAGACAGAAAATATATAAAATATGGACAGAGGAAGGAGACGAACATAGAGTCCGGCGCTAGGCATAGAATCTTCGGAGACGGGCTGCGTTCCATGGGTTCGGCTCGAGTCGGTTATCCGATGCATCTCGCAGGCGGTACGCTCCACCAGTCAGGACTTGGTCGATTATGAAGGGACCTTCCCACTTGGGCTTGAGTTTGTCCTTTTTCTTGTCCGGTAGTCGTAGAACTAATTCGCCAACGTTGTAATTTTTGGCCCGTACTTCTCTGCTTTGGTATCTTCGAGCTTGCTGTTGATAGAATGTGGAACGGGCTTTTGCCACGTCACGCTCCTCCTCCAATGCGTCTAAGCTGTCCTGCCGATCGAGCTCGGCTTCTCTTTCTTCGTACATGCGTACTCGAGGTGAGTCATGAATTATATCACAGGGAAAAACTGCCTCTGCGCCGTACACCATAAAGAATGGTGTGTATCCGGTGGTGCGATTCGGTGTGGTCCGCATCCCCCAGAGTACGGAGTCAAGCTCCTCTACCCAGTGCGTGTTAGATTCCTTGAGGGACCGCACTGATCTGGGTTTAATGCCGCTCATGATAAGACCATTTGCACGTTCGACCTGGCCGTTAGTTTGTGGGTGATAGACGGAAGCATAGTCGAGCTTGATGCCCATGTTTTTGCACCAGAGTTTTACCTCGTCGGCCGTGAAGTTCGTGCCGTTATCAGTGATCATGCTGTGGGGAACGCCGTAACGGTGTACGACCCCGGATATAAAGTCTATCACCGGTTCGGATTCGGCCGTCTTAACAGGCTTGGCTTCTATCCATTTGGTGAATTTATCCACCATGACCAGTAAGTATTTTTGCTTGTGGGTTCCGCCTTTAAGGGGACCAACCATGTGAAGCCCCCAGACCGCGAAGGGCCAAGTGATGGGGATGGTTTGGAGGGCGGTGGGTGGCATATGGATTTGGTTTGCAAAGAGCTGGCAACCGGTGCATCGTTGGACTAAGTCCTGAGCGTCTGCCTGGGCCGTCGGCCGATAAAAGCCTGTACGGAAGGCCTTGCTTACGAGGGACCGAGCTGCAGCGTGATGACCGCCCAGTCCGGCATGAATTTCAGCCAGGAGGTTCCGCCCCTCCTCTTCGGAGATGCACCTTTGAAGGACTCCGGTAGTGCTTTTCTTATAAAGCTCTCCCTCGTGGACTCCGTAGGCTTTGGATCGCCGCACTATAAAGCGTGCCTCATTTTGGTCCTGGGGGAGTTCCTGCCTAGTGAGGTAGGCGAGGAATGGTTCTGTCCACGGGGTGATGACGGCCATTATTACATGGGCTGAAGGTGTTATTTCATTGGCAGAGCCTCCGATTGTGTCAGAATGTTCGGTGTCGGGCAGTGCGGTTGGGTCCGGGGTGTTATTGTTCGGCTCCCCTGCCCATACTACGGATAGCTTGAACAGCCTTTCCAGGAAGATGTTGGGGGGGGACTACATCACGTTTATTTGGTGAAATTCAAGCCCCTCGAACCAAGCTAACATTTTTAGGACGGCGTTGCGGTAAGCTACCATTTTTGGATCCTTGGCATCGAAGTCTCCATTTATTTGGGATATAGCGAGGTTCGAGTCCCCGCGCAGCTCTAGGCATTGAATGCCCATGGATACTGCCATCCGGAGACCATGTAAAAGGGCCTCATATTCGGCTGCATTGTTGGAGTCCGTGTACATAATCTGGAGTACGTATTGAACTGTGTCTCCTGTGGGGGATGTCAAAACGACGCCAGCCCCCAGTCCGGCCAACATCTTGGAGCCGTCGAAATGCATGATCCAATTTGAATATGTGCCGTACTCTTTAGGGAGTTTGGCCTCCGTCCATTCTGCGACAAAGTCGGCCAGGGCTTGCGACCTGATGGCTCGCCGTGGCTTATAAGTTATGTCGAACGAGAGGAGCTCAATGGCCCATTTTGCAATCTGGCCCATTGCGTCACGGTTGTTTATAATATCGTTGAGTGGTACTTCCGAGGCTATTGTTATTGAACACTCTTGAAAGTAGTGTCATAGCTTCCGGGATGCCATGAATACCGCGTACGCGATCTTTTGATAACGCGGGTACCGTGATTTGCAAGGAGTGAGGACAGTGGACACATAATAGACCGGCTTTTGAAGGGGGAATCTGTGTCCGTCCGCTTCTCGTTCGACGACGAGCACTGTGCTTACAACCTGATGTGTTGCTGCAATGTATAATAGCATTGGTTCGCCAATATTTGGCGTGGCCAAGACTGGGTTTGTTGCAAGTATGGCTTTTATCTCCTCGAGTCCGGCCGTGGCTGCATCCGTCCATTCGAAGTGTTCGGTGCGCCGAAGGAGGCGGTAAAGGGGTAGGGCCTTTTCTCCCAGGCGGGAGATAAAGCGGCTTCGAGCCGCCACGCATCCGGTTAATTTTTGTATTTGTTTGAGGTCCTTGGGGATATCCAGTTGCGACAGAGCTCGGATCTTGGCCGGATTTGCTTCGATTCCTCTACCGGATACAATGAAGCCCAAGAGCTTTCCGGCTGGAACACCGAAAATGCATTTTTCCGGGTTGAGCTTGATGTCATATGTTCGGAGGTTATCAAATGTGAGCCTCAAGTCATCTACTAGAGATTCCACATGTCTTGTTTTGACGACCACATCATCTACATATGTCTCCACTGTTTTGCTGATCTGGCTTGCTAGACATGTCTGAATCATGCACTGATATGTTGCGCCGGCGTTTTTGAGCCCGAAGGGCATTGTGTTGAAGCAGAATGGGCCGTATGATGTGATAAATGCCGTTGCGGATTGGTCAGATTCTGCCATCTTGATTTGATGGTAGCCGGAATATGCGTCGAGGAAACACAACAAATCGTGTCCTGCGGTAGCGTCGATAATTTGATCGATGCGGGGGAGGGGGAAGGGATCCTTTGGGCAAGCCTTGTTAAGGTCTTTAAAATCAACGCACAGGCGCTAGGATTTGTCCTTCTTTGGTACCATCACCAGGTTTGTTAGCCAGTCCGGATGTTTTATATCTCCAATGAATCCGGCCTCTAATAGCTTTGCTAGCTCCTCTCCCATAGCCCGTCTCTTAGGTTCGGAAAAACGTCGAAGGGCCTGTTTGACAGGTTTGAATCCTGTTTGGATATTTAAGCTATGCTCGGCCAGCCTGCGTGGGATTCCTGGCATGTCTGAAGGGTGCCAGGCGAAAATGTCCCAGTTTTCTTGTAGGAACTCTCGCAGTGCGGCGTCTACATCAGGGTTTAATTGTGCCCCAATGGAAGCTGTTTTATTTGGGTCCGTTGGATGGACTTGGAATTTGACTATTTCGTCCGCCGGTTTAAAGGAGGTGGACTTGGATCTTTTGTCGAGTACCACATCGTCCCTATTCACCATAGAGCGCAGCGCAGTCAGTTCCTCAGCCGCTAGGGCTTCGGATAGTGCCTCGAGGGCCAGTGCGGCTGTCTTGTTTTTGGCGCGGAGTGCTATGTCCGGATCACTAGCGAGAGTGATGATCCCGTTAGGCCCGGGCATTTTGAGCTTCATGTACCCGTAATGGGGTATTGCTTGGAAGATTGTGAACGCTTCCCGCCCTAGCAGAGCGTGATAACCGCTGCTGAATGGAGCCACATGGAACATGATCTCTTTGGACCTGTAATTATCCGGCGTGCCGAACAGCACATCTAGTGTGATTTTTCCTGTGCAGCGCGCTTCCCGACTGGGGATTATTCCTCTAAAGGTTGTGCTGCTTCGCTCAATGCGGTTCCAGTCTATTTCCATTTTTGAAGGGTTTCCTCGTAAATGAGGTTCAATCCGCTGCCGCCGTCCATGAGTACCTTAGTAAGACGAAAGCCGTCCACTATTGGGCTGAGGACCAATGCGGCTGGTGCTCGGGCTGTTCGGAATTTAGGTTCATCACTGGTGTTAAAGGTAATAGCCGTGTCACTCCATGGTTTTATTGTTGCTACTTGGTAGACTTTGGCAAGGCTGCGGAGTGTCCTTTTTCGCATATTATTTGATGCGAAAGTCTCGAAGACTGTTAATACCGTATGGGTGTCTCTGGGGTGGCTTTCTGTGGCCTCCGGAATTAGGAGGTTTTCGCCAATTTTGGCCACCTGCCGGAGTATCCAACATGCTCTAAGGCTGTGAGTTGGTGTGGCATACTCTGTACTGTGAATTTTACAGGGTCCGTTAAGCCATCCTTCCAGTACGGTTCCATGCCCTATAGAGGGTTTTTGCTTTTTGGTATTTGACCTGGGTGTCTGGTTATGTTGCACCCTTTTATTTCGGACTGGGTTTGTATTTAGGGACGGATTTTCCCAAAATTTTATTTTGGTTTTCCAGGCGCTTTCCATCGCACAATACTTTTGTACAATGGACGCCAAGTCAGCGAAGCGTGTGATATCACGGCGACTTATGGCGTTGAGTATTCCCTTGTCCGTGCAATTATTGCAGAAGATTAAGATTGCGCCTTCCTCGCGGCAGTCCCTTAGCCTGTTCTTAACCAGGAGGAATCTAGCCCAGTAATGATGTACTTGTTTCGTCGGGCTCTTGCCTGATTTTGGATAGATCGCTTATGTTGGGGTGGGTGGGTGGAGTTAAATCCGAAGCCTCACCCCGTATGAGGCTCAGAGGCCGAGGAATTTCTGAACTCAAAAATTTGGATCCCTGGGTGTTGTCCAATGAATCCAGCCCGTCACCTGGCTCTAAGATCAGGTCTTGAGTGATATCCTCCCCTCTGCGGGTATCCGGCTTGGAGGGATCGGGAAGCCGGACGTAGCGAGTCCTTAAGATAGACGAAGGGTCGCCGCACTGTCCCTCTACCACGGCAACGTGGTGGCTGACTTGGGGAGAGTTAATCTCTCTCAGATCGGTTTTAGGCCCAATCTGGTCATAATCCATAGCGACACCCAGGGCGGCGAAGCGATCCAAGAGCTCGTTTATGGAGGAAAGCTCCATTGGATCTAACTGCTCGGTGAGTTTCGAACTGACATGAAGATTGTTTTTGATGGCTCGAGAGGTCATTGTCGGCGCAGAAGCCGAATAGGCGGTCATAAGAAAACCACCTAGCCGGAGGGTTTGGCCGACAGCCAAAGCTCCCTTAGCGACGGTGCCGTCTTTAAAGACGGGGCGAGGCATCCTTCCTGATGGCGACGACACAGAGGAACTCTCAATGAAAGCACCAATGTCGGTGTCAAAACCGGTGGATCTCGGGTAGGGGGTCTCGAACTGTGCGTCTAGGCCGGATGGTAACAGGAGGCAAGGGACACGAAGTTTTACCTAGGTTCGGGCCCTCTCGATGGAGGTAAAACCCTACGTCCTGCTTGATTAATATTGATGATATGGGTAGTACAAGAGTAGATATACCACGAGATCAGAGAGGCTAAACCCTAGAAGCTAGCCTATGGTATGATTGTTGATGTGTATGTGGTCCTACGGACTAAAACCCTCCGGTTTATATAGACACCGGATAGGGTTAGGGTTACATAGAGTCGGTTACAATGGTAGGAGATCTGAATATCCGTATCGCCAAGATTGCCTTCCACGCCAAGGAAAGTCCCTTCCGGACACGGGACGAACTCTTCAATCTTGTATCTTCATAGTCCAGGAGTCCGGCTAAAGGTACAGTTCGGCTATCCGAACACCCCCTAATCCAGGACTCCCTCAGCTACCTCTTGAGCACTGCGTTGGTTTTCCCTTGAAGAGGAAAGGGTGATGCAACAAAGTAGCGTAAGTATTTTCCTAAGTTTTTGAGAACCAAGGTATCAATCCAGTAGGAGGCCACACGCAAGTCCCTCGTACCTACACAAACAAGTAATAACCTCGCAACCAACGCGATAAAGGGGTTGTCAATCCCTTCACAGTCACTTACGAGAGTGAGATCTGATAGAGATAATAATAATAACAATAAGATAAATATTTTTGGTATTTTTATGATATAGATTAATAGTAAAGATTGCAAAGTAAAATAGATTGGAAACTTATATGATGGAAAATAGACCCCGGTGCCATAGGTTTCACTAGTGGCTTCTCTCAAGATAGCATAAGTATTACGGTGGGTGAACAAATTACTGTTGAGCAACTAATAGAAAAGCGAATAATTATGAGAATATCTAGGCATGATCATGTATATAGGCATCACGTTCGTGACAAGTAGACCGACTCCTGCCTGCATCTACTACTATTACTCCACACATCGACCGCTATCTGATACGTCTCCAACGTATCTATAATTTTTGATTGCTCCATGCTATATTATGTTCTGTTTTGGACATTATTGGGCTTTATTATTCACTTTTATATTATTTTTGAGACTAACCTACTAACCTGAGGCCCAACCCAGAATTGCTGTTTTTTTTTTGCCTATTTTAGGGTTTCGAAGAAAAGGAATATCAAACGGAGTCCAAACAGAATGAAACCTTTGGGAACGTGATTTTTGGAACGAACAAGATCCAAGAGACTTGGGCCCTACATCAATCAACCAACAGGGAGGCCATGAGGTATGGGGGCATTCCTACCCCCCCAGGCGCGCCCTCCACCCTCATGGGCCCCCTGTTGCTCCACCGACGTACTCCTTCCTCCTATATATACCTACGTACCCCCGAATGATCAGATACGGAGCTAAAACCCTAATTCCACCGCCGTAACTTTCTGTATCCACGAGATCCCATCTTGGGGCCTGTTCCGGAGCTCCGCCGGAGGGTGCATCGATCACGGAAGGCTTCTACATCAACACCATAGCCCTTCCGGTGAAGTGTGAGTAGTTTACTTCAGACCTTCGGGTCCATAGTTATTATCTAGATGGCTTCTTCTCTCTTTTTGGATCTTAATACAAAGTTCTCCCCCTCTCTTGTGGAGATCTATTCGATGTAATATTCTTTTGCGGTGTGTTTGTTGAGACCGATGAATTGTGGGTTTATGATCAAGTTTATCTACGAACAATATTTGAATCTTCTCTGAATTCTTTTATGTATGATTGGTTATCTTTGCAAGTCTCTTCGAATTATCAGTTTGGTTTGGCCTACTAGATTGATCTTTCTTGCAATGGGAGAAGTGCTTAGCTTTGGGTTCAATCTTGCGGTGTCCTTTCCCAGTGACAGTAGGGGCAGCAAGGCACGTATTGTATTGTTGCCATCGAGGATAACAAGATGGGTTTTTTTTATCATGTTGCATTAATTTATCCCTCTACATCATGTCATCTTGCTTAAGGCGTTACTCTGTTCTTATGAACTTAATACTCTAGATGCATGCTGGATAGCGGTCGATGTGTGGAGTAATAGTAGTAGATGCAGGTAGGAGTTGGTCTACTTGTCTCGGACATGATGCCTATATACATGATCATACCTGGATATTCTCACAACTATGCTCAATTCTGTCAATTGCTCAACAGTAATTTGTTCACCCACCATAAAATACTTATGCTCTTGAGAGAAGCCACTAGTGAAACCTATGCCCCCCCGGTCTATATTGATCATATTAATCTTCCAATACTTAGTTATTTTCATTGTCTTTTATTTTACTTTGCATCTTTATCATAAAAATACCAAAAATATTATCTTATCATATCTATTAGATCTCACTCTCGTAAGTGACCGTGTAGGGATTGACAACCCCTTATCGCATTGGTTGCGAGGATTTATTTGTTTTGTGTAGGTGCGAGGGACTCGCGCGTAGCCTCCTACTGGATTGGTACCTTGGTTCTCAAAAACTGAGGGAAATACTTACGCTACTTTGGTGCACCAACCTTTCCTCTTCAAGGGAAAACCAACGCAAGTGATCAAGAGGTAGCAAGAAGGATTTCTGGCGCCGTTGCCGGTGAGGTCTACGCAAAAGTCAACATACCTAGTACCCATCACAAACCCTTATCTCCCGCATTTCATTATTTGCCATTTGCCTCTCGTTTTCCTCTCCCCCACTTCATCCTTGCCGTTTTATTCGCCCTCTCTCTCTATCCCCCCTCTCTTTCTCTATTTACCTCTTCTTGCCCGCTTGCTTGTGTGTTGGATTTCTTGCTTGTCATTATGGCTAGTCCCCTATCTTCTCCGTTGTCTCCCGAAAATGAAGTTCTTAATTTTAAGCAAAGGGAAGGAGAAAACCTAAAAGACGTTTGGTATAGAATTTGCAATGCCCAAAATAGATCTACCAGGAAGCAATCTACTTCCATTCTTCTTCGCAATTTTTATGTAGGTGCTATTCCTTGGCACAGATATGTCCTTGATACCATTACCGGAGGGAACTTCTTGGGTAGCCACAGTTTTTATTCCTATAACGCTATGATAGATTTATTTGGCTCACCCCCTCTTTTGGTTAATGGAACTATGTTTACTTTGGAGGATGTAATGCAAAAACTTGAAATTATTGAAAATAAAGTTGCTACCTTCGAGTTAATTCAAAATTTCGATAAAAAGATCCACTACCAAATTACCCAATATGGATCTAAAGTAGGAGTAACTTTGAAAAATATTAAAGAGAAGGAACCTATAGTTAATGAAAGAATAAATCATGATTCCACTAGAATCGATAAACTTGAGGGTATCATTACCAACTTGGGAACCGCTTTTTCTTCCGTAAAGAATACTCCAAGTCCTCCAACTAAAATTCCAAGCTTGTGTATGTTCCTAAAAATAAAGGTGAATCCTCTAGCAAAGAAACTGCGGATCTCAAATCTATAAGTATTCATCCTAATCTTTTTGCTATCATTAAGGAACCATTTGCTACTAATGATTTTTTCGATCCTGTGCCTAAAAGTTTGTTAATCAATAAAAATAAAAGAAATTCCTAGGGATGGTAGATGCCTCATTAAAGAATTACCAACCAAAGATTGCAATACCTAGATATATCCTAGCGCTTGTTGGGAGGCAACCCAATTTTACTTTTATTCCTTGCTTTTTGCTCCTGTTTAGTAATAAATAATTTATCTAGCCACTGTTTTGGTTGTGTTTTTGTGTTTAATTAGTGTTTGTGCCAAGTAGAACCATTGGTAAGACTTGGGGAAAGTCTTGTTAATCTTGCTGCAAAAAACAGAAACTTTAGCGCTCATGAGAACTGCTGCCATTTTTATATGGAAAGTGATATTTAGTTAATTATTTTTGAAGATGATTAATAGATAAATACCTCACGTCTAGCAATTTATTTTAGAATTTTTGGGTTTCCAGATCTTGTGCTAGCTAGAGATTACTATAGACTGTTCTGTTTTTGACAGATTCTGTTTTTCGTGTGTTGTTTGCTTATTTTGATGAATCTATGGCTATTAAAATAGTTTATAAACCTTAGAGAAGTTGGAATACAGTAGGTTTAACACAAATATAAATAAAGAATGAGTTCATTACAGTACCTTGAAGTGGTCTTTTGTTTTCTTTCGCTAATAGAGCTCACGAGATTTTCTACTTTAACTTTTGTGTTGTGAAGTTTTCAAGTTTTGGGTAAGGATTTGATGGATTATGGAACAAGGAGTGACAAGAGACTAAGCTTGAGGATGCCCATGGCACCCCCAAGATAATCTAAGGACACCAAAAAGCCAAAGCTTGGGGATGCCCCGGAAGGCATCCCCTCTTTCGTCTACTTCCATCCGTAACTTTACTTGGAGCTATATTTTTATTCACCACATGTTATGTGTTTTGCTTGGAGCGTCTTGTATGATTTGAGTCTTTGCTTTTTAGTTTATCACAATCATCTTTGATGTACACACCTTTTTATAGAGACACACATGATTCAAAAATTATTAGAATACTCTATGTGCTTCACTTATATCTTTTGAGTTATATAGTTTTGCTCTAGTACTTCACTTATTTCTTTTAGAGCATGGTGGTGGAATTGTTTTATAGAAACTATTGATCTCTCATGCTTCACTTAGATTATTTTTAGGGTCTTAAATAGCATGGTAATTTGCTTAAATAATCCTAATATGCTAGGTATACAAGATTAATAATAAAATTCTCTTATGAGTGTGTTGAATACTATGAGAAGTTTGATATTGATAATTGTTTTGAGATATGGAGATGGTGATATTAGAGTCATGCTAGTTGAGTAGTTGTGAATTTGAGAAATACTTGTGTTAAAGTTTGTGATTCCCGTAGCATGCACGTATGGTGAACCGTTATGTGATGAAGTCGGAGCATGATTTATTTATTGATTGTCTTCCTTATGAATGGCGGTCAGGGACGAGCGATGGTCTTTTCCTACCAATCTATCCCCCTAGGAGAATTCGCGTAATACTTTGCTTTGATAACTTGTAGATTTTTACAATAAGTATATGAGTTCTTTAATTATGACTAATGTTGAGTCCATGGATCATACGCACTCTCACCCCTCGACCATTGCTAGCCTCTCTAATACCGTGCACCATTCGCCGGTATCATACACCCACCATATACCTTCCTCAAAACAGCCACCATACGTACCTATCATGGCATTTCCATAGCCATTCCAAGATATATTGCCATTCAACTTTCCACCGTTCCGTTTACTATGACACGCTCCATCATTGTCATGTTGCTTTTCATGATCATGTATTTGACATTGTATTTGTGGCAAAGACACCATTCATAATTCTTTCATGCATGTCACTCTTGATTCATTGCATATCCCGGTACACCGCCGGAGGCATTCACATAGAGTCATATTTTGTTCTAAGTATCAAGTTGTAATTATTGAGTTGTAAGTAAATAAAAGTGTGATGATCATCATTTTTAGAGCATTGTCCCAAGTGAGGAAAGGATGATGGAGACTATGATTCCCCCACAAGTTGGGACGAGACTCCGGACGAAAAAAAGAGGCCAAAGAAGCCCAAATAAAAAAATGATGAGAGAAAAAGAGAGAAGGCACAATGCTACTATCCTTTTACCACACTTGTGCTTGAAAGTAGCACCATGATCTTCATGATAGAGAGTCTCCTATGTTATCACTTTCATATACTAGTGGGAATTTTTAATTATAGAAATTGGCTTGTATATTCCAATGATGGGCCTCTTCAAAATGCCCTAGGTCTTTGTGAGCAAGCGAGTTGGATGCACACCCACTTAGTTTCTTTTTGTTGAGCTTTCATATACTTATAGCTCTAGTGCATCTGATGCATGGCAATCCCTACTCACTCACATTGATATCTGTTGATGGGCATCTCCATAGCCCATTGATACGCCTAGTTGATGTGAGACTATCTTCTCCCTTTTTGTCTTCTCCACAACCACCACTCTATTCCACCTATAGTGCTATGTCCATGGCTCACGCTCATGTATTGCGTGAAGATAGAAAAGTTTGAGAACACCAAAAGTATGAAACAATTGCTTGGCTTGTCATTGGAGTTGTGCATGATTTAAATACTTTGTGTGGTGAAGATAGAGCATAGCCAGACTATATGATTTTGTAGGGATAACTTTCTTTGGCCATGTTATTTTGAGAAGACATAATTGCTTAGTTAGTATGTGTCGGTGTCAAAACCGGTGGATCTCGGGTAGGGGGTCCCGAACTGTGCGTCTAAGGCGGATGGTAATAGGAGGCAGTGGACACGATGTTTTACCCAAGTTCGGGCCCTCACGATTGAGGTAAAACCTTACGTCCTGCTTGATTGTTGTTGATGATATGAGTATTACAAGAGTAGATCTACCACGAGATCAGAGAGGCTAAATGATACGTCTCCAACGTATCTATAATTTTTGATTGCTCCATGCTATATTATCTATTGTTTTGGACTATATTGGGCTTTATTTTCCACTTTTATATTATTTTTGGGACTAACCTATTAACCAGAGGCCCAGCCTAGAATTGCTGTTTTTTGCCTATTTCAGTGTTTCGGAGAAACAGAATATCAAATGGAGTCCAAACGGAATAAAATCTTCGGGAACATGATTTTCTCACCGAACGTGATCCAGGAGACTTGGAACCTACTCCAGGGGGTCAAAGAGGAGGTCACGAGGGTGGGGGCGCACCCCCTGCCTCGTGGGCCTCTCGGTGCTCCACCGATGTACTCCTTCCTCCTATATATACCTACGTACCCCCAAATGATCAGACGAGGAGCCAAAAACCTAATTCCACCACCGCAACTTTCTTTATCCACGAGATCCCATCTTGGGGCCTGTTCCGGAGCTCCGCCGGAAGAGGGCCGTCATCACGGAGGGCTTCTACATCATCATAGCCTCTCCGATGACGTGTGAGTAGTTTATCTCAGACCTTCGGGTCCATAGTTAGTAGCTAGATGGCTTCTTCTCTCTCTTTGAATCTCAATACAAAGTTCTCCCCCTCTCTTGTGGAGATCTATTCGATGTAATCTTCTTTTTGCGTTGTGTTTGTTGAGACCGATGAATTGTGGGTTTATGATCAAGTTTATCTATGAATAATATTTGAATCTTCTCTGAATTCTTTTATGTATGATTGGTTATCTTTGCAAGTCTCTTCGAATTATCCGTTTGGTTTTGCCAACTAGATTGGTAGTTCTTGCCATGGGAGAAGTGCTTAGCTTTAGGTTCGATCTTGCGGTGTACTTACCCAGTGACAGAAGGGGCAGCAAGGCACGTATTGCATCGTTGCCATCGAGGATAACAAGATGGGGTTTATTTCATATTGCATGAATTTATCTCTCTACATCATGTCATCTTGCTTAAGGACTTACTCTGTTTTTAACTTAATACTCTAGATGCATGCTGGATAGCGGTCGATGAGTGGAGTAATAGTAGTAGATGCAGAATCATTTCGATCTACTTGTCACGGACGTGATGTCTATATACATGATCATGCCTAGATATTCTCATAACTATGCTCAATTCTGTCAATTGCTCAACAGTAATTTGTTCACCCACCGTAGAATACTTATGCTCTTGAGAGAAGCCACTAGTGAAACCTATGCCCGCCTGGTCTATTCTCATCATATCAATCTCCATTACTTTAATCTTGCTTCGCCTTTTACTATGCTTTTACTTTTTACTTTGCATCTTTATACCAAAAATATTATATCTATCAGATCTCACTCTCGTAAGTGACCGTGAAGGGATTGACAATCCCTAATCGCGTTGGTTGCGAGTAGCTATCGCTTTGTGCAGGTACGAGGGACTTGAGCGTGGCCTCCTACTGGATTGATACCTTGGTTCTCAAAAACTGAGGGAAATACTTACGCTACTCTGCTGCATCATCCCTTCCTCTTCGGGGAAAACAAACGCAAGCTCAAGACGTAGCAAGAAGGATTTCTGGCGCCGTTGCCGGGGAGTCTATGCAAAAATTCGACATACCAAGTACCCATCACAATTCCTATCTCTCGCATTACATTATTTGCCATTTGCCTCTCGTTTTCCTCTCCCCCCAATTCACCCTTGCCGTTTTATTCGCCCTCTCTCTCCCTATCCTCCCTCTCCGTTTGCCTCCTTTTGCCCGTTTGCCTCTTGTTTGCTCATGTGCTAGTTTGCTTGCTTGTCGTTATGTCTGAAATTGGGGAAGTTATCGCCAATATGGGCGATAACAATATCATGGAAAATTCTGATGCTCCTGCGGAAGAACCCCCTACCCACCATACAAAAAGATTTCGAATCGGTAGTGGTAATATTATTGGAAAAGGAGTTATTCAAGATTTATTTACTTGTGCCGGTGCTTTGCCCTCTATGGGCGGTTCTATTCTCCATAGAACTAGTAGTCTTGTGGATGCTATTGTCATGCTTATCGTTGAACTTGAAAGGCAATTTATGCATATGCACCCATCTATACAAAGAGTTTTCCTAGAATTTTCTAGTATCGAGCATTCCTCTATAAGCATGCCGCTACTAAATTTTTGGCTCATGAATTAAGATTTATAATAAAAGAAGCCAAAGAAATCTTTGTGCACTATAGGGTGGACGCTGGTCGTCCTCCCATAGAATCTATCCTCTTCGATCAAGAAGAAATTATGCGCTTTCAATCTCCTGACTATGTTGCTTTTAATGAAAACCTCAGAAAAAAGGTGCCAACCAATATTTTAATTGATAGAATCTCTGAACTTAATGATAATTTGGCTATTCGAAATAATGAGCTAGGATACTCTCTTGAGTCCAGGCTCACAAAGTTCTGTCAAAAGAATGCTTATAATGATGAATTGGTTGTACATTACGAAGGGCCAAAAGAGGAACCTATACCTCCTAAAATTGATCTTGGGGACTTCTGTCCTATTAAATTTAGCCCTTTTGATTAATTTTGCTTGCCTCAAAGAAAACTTGCTGCTGAACATAGAGAATATGAAATGAGCTTCACCGATCTATCTTATTACTACGGCAATACTTAGATCTATCCTCGCTTTTATGCCTAGCTAGGGGCGTTAAACGATAGCGCTTGTTGGGAGGCAACCCAATTTTATTTTTATTCCTTGCATTTTTCTCCTGTTTAGTAACAAATAAATTATTTAGCCTCTGTTTTGGTTGTGTTTTTTGTGTTTAATTAGTGTTTGTGCCAAGTAGAACCATTGGGAAGACTTGGTGAAAGTCTTGTTGAACTTGCTGTAAAAAACAGAAACTTTAGCGCTCACGAGAACTGCTGTCATTTTTATTTGAAGAGCGCTATTTAGTTAATTCTTTTTTCATATGATTAATAGATGAATTCCTCACGTACAGCAATTTATTTTAGAATTTTTGGGGTTCCAGATCTTGCGCTAGCTACAGATTACTACTGACTGTTCTGTTTTTGACAGATTCTGTTTTTCGTGTGTTGTTTGCTTATTTTGATGAATCTATGGCTAGTAAAATAGTTTATAATCCATAGAGAAGTTGGAATACAGTAGGTTTAACACCAATATAAATAAACAATGAGTTCATTACAGTACCTTGAAGTGGTCTTTTGTTTTCTTTTGCTAACGGAGCTCACGAGTTTTCTATTTTGAGTTTTGTGTTGTGAAGTTTTCAAGTTTTGGGTGAATTCTTTTGATGGATCATGGAACAAGGAGTGGCAAGAGCCTAAGCTTGGGGATGACCATGGCACCCCCAAGATAATCCAAGGACACCAAAAAGTCAAAGCTTGGGGATGCCCCAGAAGGCATCCCCTCTTTCGTCCACTTCCATCGGTAATTTACTTGGAGCTATATTTTTATTCACCAACATGATATGCGTTTTGCTTGGAGCATCTTGTATTATTTGTGTCTTTGTGTCTTAGTATGCCACAATCATCCTTGCTGTACACACCTTTTGAGAGAGCCATACATGAATTAAAATTTGATAGAATACTCTATGTGCTTCACTTATATCTTTTGAGCTAAGTAGTTTTGCTCTATGTGCTTCACTTATATCTTTTGAGCTAAGTAGTTTTGCTCTATGTGCTTCACTTATATCTTTTGAGCTAAGTAGTTTTGCTCTATGTGCTTCACTTATATCTTTTGAGCTAAGTAGTTTTGCTCTATGTGCTTCACTTATATCTTTTGAGCGTTATAATTTTGCTCTATGTGCTTCACTTAGATCTTTTAGAGCACGGTGGTGGATTTGTTTTAAAGAAACTATTGATCTCTCATGCTTCACTTAAATTATTTTGAGAGTCTCTTAATAGCATGGTAATTTGCTTAACAATAATATGCTTGGTATTCAAGATTTGTGAAACTTTATTTTGAGTGTGTTGAATACTAAGAAAAGATTGAAGCATGATAATTGTTTTGAGATATGGAGGTGATAATATTAAAGTCATGCTAGTTGAGTAGTTGTGAATTTAAAGAATACTTGTGTTAAAGTTTGTGATTCCCGTAGCATGCATGTATGGTGAACCGTTATGTGATGAAGTCGGAGCATGATTTATTTATTGATTGTCTTCCTTATGAGTGGAGGTCGGGGACGAGCGATGGTCTTTTCCTACCAATCTATCCCCCTAGGAGCATGCGCGTAATACTTTGCTTTGATAACTTCTAGATTTTTGCAATAAGTATATGAGTTCTTTATGACTAATGTTGAGTCCATGGATTATACGCACTCTCACCCTTCCACCTTTGCTAGCCTCTCTAATACCGCGCACCTTTCGTCGGTATCATACACCTACCATATACCTTCCTCAAAACAGCCACCATACCTACCTATTGTGGCATTTCCATAGCCATTCCAAGATATATTGCCATGCAACTTTCCACCATCTAGTTCATCATGACAAATTCATCATTGTCATATTGCTTAGCATGATCATGTAGTTGACATAGTATTTGTGGCAAAGCCACCGTTCATAATTTCTTCATACTTGTCACTCTTGATTCATTGCATATCCCGGTACACTGCCGGAGGCATCCATATAGAGTCATACTTTGTTTTAGAATCGAGTTGTAATCATTGAGTTGTAAATAAATAAAAGTGTGATGATCATCATTTAATAAAGCATTGTCCCAAAAAAAAGAGAAAGGCCAAAGAAAAAAAGAAGGCCCAAAAAAAGAAAATAAATAAAAAGGGGCAATGCTACTATGCTTTTTTCCACACTTTTGCTATAAAGTAGCACCATGATATAGGGAGTCTCATATATTGTGCTTCAAAGTAGCACCATGTTCTTCATATAGAGAGTCTCATATGTTTTCACTTTCATATACTACTGGGAATTTTACATTATAGAACTTGGCTTGTATATTCCAATGATGGGCTTCCTCAAATTGCCCTAGGTCTTCATGAGCAAGCAAGTTGGATGCACACCCACTAGTTTCTTTTGTTGAGCTTTCATACATTTATAGCTCTAGTGCATCCATTGCATGGCAATCCCTACTCACTCACATTGATATCTATTGATGGGCATCTCCATAGCTTGATACGCCTAGTTGATGTGAGACTATCTTCTCCTTTTTGTCTTCTCCACAACCACCATTCTATTCCACCTATAGTGTTATATCCATGGCTCACGATCATGTATTGCGTGAAGATTGAAAAAGTTTTGAAAAAGTTATAGTATGAAACAATTGCTTGGATTGTCATCGGGGTTGTGCATGATTTAAATACTTTGTGTGGTGAAGATGGAGCATAGCCAGACTATATGATTTTGTAGGGATAACTTTCTTTGGCCATGTTATTTTGAGAAGACATAATTGCTTTGTTAGTATGCTTGAAGTATTATTATTTTTATGTCAATATAAACTTTTGTCTTGAATCTTTCTAATCTGAATATTCATACCACAATTAAGAAGATTTACATTGAAATTATGCCAAGTAGCACTCCGCATAAAAAATTCTCTTTTTATCATTTACCTACTCGAGGACGAGCAGGAATTAAGCTTGGGGATGCCTGATACGTCTCGAACGTATCTATAATTTTTTATTGCTCCATGCTATATTATCTACTGTTTTGTACTATATTGGGATTTATTTTCCACTTTTATATTATTTTTGGGACTAACCTATTAACCGGAGGCCCAGCCCAGAATTGCTGTTTTTTTTGCCTATTTCAGTGTTTCGGAGAAACAGAATATCAAACGAAGTCCAAACGGAATAAAATCTTCAGGATTGTGATTTTCTCACCGAACATGATCCAGGAGACTTGGACCCTACTCCAGGGGGTCAAAGAGGAGGTCACGAGGGTGGGGGGCGCGCCCCCCTGCCTCGTGGGCCCCTCGGTGCTCCACCGACGTACTCCTTCCTCCTATATATACCTACGTACCCCAAACGATCAAACGAGGAGCCAAAAACCTAATTCCACCGCCGCAACTTTCTGTATCCACGAGATCCCATCATGGGGCCTGTTCCGGAGCTCCGCCGGAAGAGGGCCGTCATCACGGAGGGCTTCTACATCATCATAGCCTCTCCGATGAAGTGTGAGTAGTTTACCTCAGACCTTCGGGTCCATAGTTAGTAGCTAGATGGCTTCTTCTCTCTCTTTGAATCTCAATACAAGTTCTCGCCCTCTCTTGTGGAGATCTATTCGATGTAATCTTCTTTTTGCGGTGTGTTTGTTGAGACCGATGAATTGTGGGTTTATGATCAAGTTTATCTATGAATAATATTTGAATCTTCTCTGAATTCTTTTATGTATGATTGGTTATCTTTTCAAGTCTCTTCGAATTATCCATTTGGTTTGGCCAACTAGATTGGTAGTTCTTTCCATGTGAGAAGTGCTTAGCTTTGGGTTCGATCTTGCGGTGTCCTTACCCAGTGACAGAAGGGGCAGCAAGGCACGTATTGCATCGTTGCCATCGAGGATAACAAGATGGGGTTTATTTCATATTGCATGAATTTATCTCTCTACATCATGTCATCTTGCTTAAGGTGTTACTCTGTCTTTAACTTAATACTCTAGATGCATGCTGGATTGCGGTCGATGAGTGGAGTAATAGTAGTAGATGCGGAATCGTTTCGATCTACTTGTCACGAACGTGATGCCTATGTACATGATCATGCATAGATATTCTCATAACTATGCTCAATTCTGTCAATTGCTCAACAGTAATTTGTTCACCCACCGTAGAATACTTATGCTCTTGAGAAAACCCACTAGTGAAACCTATGGCCCCCGGGTCTATTCTCATCATATCAATCTCCATTACTTTAATATTGCTTTGCCTTTTACTTTGCTTTTACTTTTTACTTTGCATCTTTATACCAAAAATATTATATCTATCAGATCTCACTCTCGTAAGTGACCGTGAAGGGATTGACAACCCCTAATCGCGTTGGTTGCGAGTAGCTATCGCTTTGTGCAGGTACGAGGGACTTGAGCGTGGCCTCCTACTGGATTGATACCTTGGTTCTCAAAAACTGAGGGAAATACTTACGCTACTCTGCTGCATCATCCCTTCCTCTTCAGGGAAAACCAACGCAAGCTCAAGACATAGAACTAAACCCTAGAAGCTAGCCTATGGTATGATTGTATGTTGTCCTGCGGACTAAAACCCTCTGGCTTATATAGACACCAGAGGGGGGCTAGGGTTACACAAGGTCGGTTACAAAGGAGGAGATATACATATTCGTATTGCCTAGCTTGCCTTCCACGCTAAGTAGAGTCCCACCCGGACACGGGACGAAGTCTTCAATCTTGTATATTCATAGTCCAACAGTCCGGCCAAAGGATATAGTTCGGCTGTCCGGAGACCCCCTAATCCAGGACTCCCTCAGTAGCCCCTGAACCAGGCTTCAATGATGATGAGTCTGGCGCGCAGTGTTGTCTTCGGCATTGCAAGGCGGGTTCCTCCTCCGAACACACCATGGAAGAGTTTGGATACAAGTATAGTGTCCAACCATGTAAAATAAGTCCCACATTCCACCGTAGAGAGAATAATACTTCCATAAATCCAATCTGCTAACATGTTTTGATAGTATGACATCACTTCATGGCCCGGTTATTATTCGAATCACTCCGAACATATCGCGAGGCGGTTTTCTCGATATGTCTTGTCAAAGCAGAGATCGTGTTCCCCTTATCACGTGATTCTCATCAATACGGACGTGGGTAACCCAACCGTGCCATCAATTACGGTGCCTGGGGAATAAGTGGTTTTGCCAGGCAAGTGGGGAGACTCATCACCTCCTCCACCCTTATAAAAGGGACAAAGATCTACTTTTTTCACCCATGCCTTCTTCCTTCTCGCTTTCCCATTCCCGCACACTCGAGCTCTAGCGCCCAAGCTCGCGCCCTTCTTCTCAAACCACTCCAAGCATGTCTGGAGCAGGAGGCAAGTGGATGGCTTCCTCCGTCACGAAGGAAGACATCAAAAAGTTACGGGAGGCCGGATACCTAGCTGCAAATATCGCGCACCGGCTGTCGAATGCGGGGCAGGTCGTTCCTACGCCTGAACCCCATGAGAGGGTAGTTTTTCTCACCCACTTCGTCCGCGGACTGGGATTTCCACTCCACCCGTTCGTCCGCGGGCTCATGTTCTACTACGGGCTGGATTTCCATGATCTGGCCCCCAACTTCATCCTCAACATCTCGGCGTTTATCATCGTGTGCGAGGCCTTCCTCCGCATCAAGCCCCATTTCGGCCTGTGGCTGAAGACTTTTAATTTCAAACCGAAGGTGGTGGTCGGCCAGCAGGCGGAGTGCAGAGGAGCCATGGTGGGCAAGATGCCAAACGTCACCTGGCTTGAAGGCTCCTATGTGGAGACCATAAAGGGGTGGCAATTGGGGTGGTTCTACATCACCGATCCGTGCGACACCAACTGGGTGGCGGCCCCCATATTTCGATCCGGAATCTCCATGCGGCTCACCTCCTGAAAAGAGAAGGGACCGTCCTGGGATTTTTTGGCAGAGCTAACCGGACTCCAAACCTGTATCCAAAACATGTCAACGTGGACCAGGTTATGCTCGTCTGCCGGATCCTTCCGTGCCAACGATGGGCATTCAATTTGTGGGAGTTCGACTTGGCCAAGCACCAGATGCTGCGAAAGCTCTACGACATGACGCACAAAGACGTCTGGAGGGTGATGTTCAAGAGCGCCGAGATCCCTCCCCCTCTCACCGAGACCGCGGACTCAGTGCAAAGCGCCATGCCGGTCCGGTAAGCATTTATATTTCTCGGGGTATTTATTTGCCCGGTTATAGTTATGCGTAGGATCTAAGCTCCCATGTCACTAACAAGACTGGTTAAAGATGGCGGAGCAGCTTGATAGCCCAGCCCCGCTGCCCGAAGATCCTGCAGACGCTCTTCTAACGAAGATGCTCACTCCGGCACCTTACGAGGTGCCGGCACAAAAGACCAAGAAGAAGACCGCGGGGACCCGAAAGGGTCTCTGGCGTATGGTCGTATCGGACGATGACTCCGATGCACACTCCTCCCATGGAAACGAGGAGGAGGAGAAAAGTTCTCCCCCCCAGCCGGGGGAGACAAGAAAAGGAAGGCCGGCCCATCTGGGGAGGCCGAAGGGTCCAAGAAGGGAAGGACCCTCTTTCCGGACCGTGCCACGACGGCCGTCGACAGCGGCGACGAGTGGCTGCCCAGGGACAAGCCCCCGGCGAAGTCGTAAGTGTCCGGACACCATAGTACTTCATGATATGTTTTATTGTACTGCCTTTCCTCATGCCGAACATGATTATGCAGTCCGTCCCGAGCTCATCTCGACGTACCTTCGTCGAGCGGCTCGTTGGGCTCATCGGATATGAACAGTGTTTCTCTTCCGACCGCTTCCACCCCTTTCCCTATGGACAATGCTAAGGTGTTATCCAAACAGGCACCGAGCAAAGGGGAGGTGGTCCTGGGGGTGCCTTGCGGAGACTTCCCGGACCCTGGGTACCAATGGAGCGAAGCTCCTACGGGCTTCGAGTTCGGGCCCCAGCCGGACACTGCGCCGGAAGCCTTGATGGTTCCGGACTCCAGCAGGCGGTCCCCCGACAAGGGGGGCCAACCATCCGTGCCGGTGTCCTCTGTCCAACCAGAGGCACCGGACAACCTGCTGGAAGCGCTTCGCAGCGCTTCCATGGATGAAGAGCACTGCACTATTATGAGTGCGGTAGTCGAGAAGGTTCGGTCCGCCAAAAACAGACTGACCGAAGCTTGCGCCAGCCTACTAATAGGCTTTGAGGTAAGAGCATCTCCAGCCGTTGCACCCCAAGACGCGCCGAAAATTGCCTCTTGGGGGCGAGCCGGCGGTTTTTTCTGCGTGGGGGCGAGTACGTCCCCACCCGTCGGGCCCCAGACGTCCCCACAGTTCGGCCAAATTTCAGCAAACATGACATATTTAGGCCAAATTTCAACAAACACGACATATTTCGGCGAAATTTAGACGTTTTTTACACGAATAAAATGCACGGAAAAAAACCCTAAACTACGGGCCGAAGTAGGCGCAGAGCAGGGCGTAGTCATCGCCGGCGTCATCGTCCTGCTTCTCCTCCTTGACACGGCCGGCGCCGCTGCTCGACCCCTCGCCCTAGCGCGCTGCTTCAAGGCGGCGGCATTCGGCGATCTCCTCCAGGGCGCGGCGCTGGCGGTCCAGCTCCATGCGCGCGTAGTCCTCGCGCGCCCACTGCAAGGCGGCCTCTTCTTGGTCGGCCTCCTCAGTGAGAGCAGGCTCCGCCTTCACGGTGGTGAGCCCCGGCTCCGGCTTCACCGTCGCCAGCCCTGGCTCCCTCTTCGGCTTGACCAGGCGAGGAGTGGCCGAGGAGGAGGAGCCACGGCCACCGTCGTTGATGACGAGGCCGGCACCGCGGGTGCGCCTACCGAGCAGGCGGAGGAATTCTAACATTCCTATAGGTCATCGAGTGGTTGACCAGTCTCACGCTATATCATGACAGTCAGTTTTCGGCTTTCTCTACTGAGGTGCTCGTCCGGATGAACTAGGGCACAATCGCAGTAGTTCTCCTGGTGCCTCCTTAGCCGATGGAGCGGAACGTAAGGCAGCAAAACACAGGAGCCGGGCAAACCCAACATTTGACCAAAGACATGATTTGGAGCTGATGCATATAAGGCCAAACTCGCGACGCCGAACACTCCCTAAGGTATTCGGATTTTATGGTGTAAACCGGGCCTAAACAGTGCCCTTTGTAAGAAGCCCATGGTGTCCAGGTACGTGCATTATTCTGACATGGCCACATGCCAAGACGTCAGCATCCTTCTCAATAGTACTGAGAATCCGGGGGATGTGTATCAACAAGAGACAGTAAGAAAGGTTTACGCAGGGTATTTATCTAAAAAGAATCCTTAGAACGGGTCCCTGCTGCACGTCTGCGCCTGTGTCTCCATTGTGCCGTATCCTGGACGGGTGTAGCACGATGGTCATCTGTAAAAGAGAGGAACTTAGGAAAAGTTGTCGTGCAAAAAGGTAGGTTTAAAGAAACCATGTACAATTCAAGATGAGTAAAAATTGCCACTTGTCTGCGCGCGTTGAGCCCCTTGTATTTGTAATAGGGGTGTGGCCATCAAACCTGTATGAAATGCATGTGGCTACGTCGGACTCGTATAATCGTGTCCGTAGTCTTGACGACCTATCGAGTGCTTTAGTTGGTGAGGCCGTTTTAGTGTCCGGCTGCCAAGGCAGCCGCACTCTCTTTGGCGCGCTGGGATCGCTCAATATTTCCATTTACTGTAATGATGCCACGTGGACCGGGCATCTTAAGCGTGAGGGAAGCGTAATGCGGTATTGCATTAAAACGAGCGAAAGCTTCACGTCCAAGTAGTGCTTGATAGCCACTTTGGAACGGAGCAATGTGGAAGGTTAAATTTTCACTACGGAGGTTATCGGGAAGCCGAATATAACCTCTAGTAGCAGGGAGCCCGTGCAATGAGCCCCTGGGCCTGGCGTTACTCCTTTAAAGGTAGTATTGCTGTGGCAAATTTTCGTTGGGTCTATCCCCATTTTGCGGATTGTGTCCTGATGTCAGGTTTGGACTGCTGCCACCGTCCATCAGGACTTGTGTGAAGTGGTATCCGTCAATTATTGGATCTAATACCAAGGCAGCCCATCCTGCACGCCGGATACTTGCTGAGTAATCCTAATGGTCGAAAGTGATCGGTTGAGACGACCAGTGGCAGGACTCCACGGTGATAGGCCCTTGGGCATATTTCTCTGGGAGTGCCGCTTTGTTTCTCCCCTTGATCACGTGTAACACGTTTACTGTTTTGACTTCTGGTGGAAATTTCTTTTCTTCCCCAGTAACTTGCTTGAGAGGCTCATCCTCGTCTTCACTTGGTGTATCCTCCCCCTTGTGTACGGCGTTGAGCTTGCCGGACTGCTTGAAGACCCAACATTCTCTGTGGGTATGATTTGCAGGTTTATCAAGGGTGCTATGGATCTGACATATTTGGTCCAGAATTTTGTTTAGGCTGGACAGTTCATCTCTGGCGCCTTTAGTGGGCGGCTTTTGCTGACCTGGCCGAGAGTTTCTGAATCCGGCGTTTACCGCCGTGCTCTTCGGGTTGTTTTCTTTATTCCGGCACTTATTATTTTTGCTGCGTCATGGTTTCCCGTTTCCATCTCTAACTTCGGATGTACTTGGGTCGCTGGTGCTGCATCGGGCTAGCCAGCTGTCCTCGCCCGCGCAAAAGTCGGTCATGAGGCTTGTTAATGCTGCCATTGTTCTTGGCTTTTCTTGGCCAAGGTGTCTGGCAAGCCATTCATCTCGGACGCTGTGTTTAAAAGCTGCCAAGGCTTCGGCGTCTGGACAGTCGACTATTTGGTTCTTTTTAGTAAGAAACTTGTTCCACAGTTTTCGGGCTGACTCTCCGGGCTGTTGAGTTATATGACTTAAATCGTCCGCATCCGGAGGTGAGACATAAGTCCCTTGAAAATTTGCCCGAAAAGCATCTTCGAGCTCTTCCCAGCTTCCAATGGAGATTTCGGGGAGGCTTTTAAGCCAGTGCCGAGCTGGCCCTTTAAGTTTGATGGGTAAAAACTTAATGGCGTGGAGATCATCTCCTCGAGCCATATGGATATGGAGGATATAGTCCTCGATCCAGACCCCAGGGTCTGTTGTTCCGTCGTATGCCTCTATGTTTACGGGTTTGAACCCCTCTGGAAATTCATGGTCCAGCACCTCGTCGGTGAAACATAGGGGGTGTGCGACACCCCTGTATCTGGGTGTACCGCATTGTTCAGATGTTTGTTGTGTTGCATCGTATGCTGGAGTATGCTTGCGTGGTCCATAGATGGATCTGGTTGCGCCATCCTTTTGATGCGAGCCCTCGCGTGGATCGCGTATTGGCTTATGTGCAGCGTTGTTTGCCGCTCTATGTTGGCCGTGAGGTCGTCTATCCGGCCAGATGGCCATTTTAATTTTTGGTTGCGGGGGATCTAAGGCCTCCTCATCGAATTCAGGTAACAACTTCCGCTTCGGGTAGCTCTTGGTGGGGTGATTACCGTTGTACTTCACTGCTGTGTTGAGTGCTTTACTCCATCTGATTCTGAGTGTGTCTTGCGCCGCCTTCAGCCTTTGCTTCTACTTTTTTAGACTCCTCGCGGTGGAAACAAGCCTTTGACGGGCATTCTGTTGCTCCGGGTGCCTGTCCGGTGTGATGTCGTCCGGACTATTATCTTTGACAGAGTCGGGTTGTTCGGTTTGATTCTCTGTGTTGTTGTGGTCCAGCGATGGTTCACCCTGCTCTAACGCTGGGTCTATATGATCGTTGTTTCTGCCGAGGCGGGATTTGGAGCGGCACTTACGCCGCCGCTTTGACTGCTTCTCGAGGGGATAACCCTTCTTTGCGTCCTTCTGTTCCTCGACGTCGTTTTATTTTGGTGTGTCCACCATGTATACGTCGTGTGATGAAGTGGGCGTCCAGTGCCCTATGGGCAGTGGTTCCTGTTCATCTCCTGCATTGTCGTCCATACCGTCGATGTCTTCGGAGTCGAAGTCGAGCATGTCGGTTAAGTCATCGACAGTGGCTACAAAGTGGGTGGTGGGTGGGCGGCGAATTTCTTCGTCATCCGCATCCCAATCCTGCCGGACATAGTTCAGCCAGGACTCTCCTGACAAGGAGAGAGACTTTAATGAATTCAGTATGTAGCCGAAGGGCGAGTGCTGAAAGATATCCGCGGAGGTGAACTCCATGATTGGCGCCCAGTCGGATTTGATAGGCACGGGCGCAGGCAGTTTGGAGTCCGTGGCCAGGGAAGGATCCGGCAGTTTAGCAACACGGCTCTCGTGAAGGGTAAGGTCGATGTTCGACTCGATCGCCGCTGAGGGTAAGGCCTCCGTGGCGGGGTCCATTCACCCGTCCATGGACGGCGCAACTGGCTCCAAATTGAGGGTCGAAGCGGCTGCCGGTGCGATCTCCTGAACACTGTCTGATGGTAGAGCTAAATCGTACTCATCGTGACTGCATGACGCACAAGGCAGAGGCTCGAATCCGTCGAAGATCAAGTCTCCACGGATATCAGCTGTGTAGTTTAAGCTTCCAAACTTGACCTGCATCGCTATCGATTATCGTAGGAGCCATCAAGCCTAACGGCAACGACACAGAGGAACTCTCAATGAAAGCACCAATGTTGGTGTCAAAACTGGCGGATCTCAGGTAGGGGGTCCCGAACTGTGCGTCTAAGGCAGATGGTAACAGGAGGTAGGGGACACGATGTTTTACCCAGGTTCGGACCCTTTTGATGGAGGTAAAACCCTACGTCCTGCTTGATTTATTCTTGATGATATGAGTATTACAAGAGTTGATCTACCACGAGATCGGAGAGGCTAAACCCTAGAAGCTAGCCTATGGTATGATTGTCTGTTGTCCTACGGACTAAAACCCTCCGGTTTATATAGACACCGGAAAGGGCTAGGGTTACACAAGGTCGATTACAAAGGAGGAGATATACATATCCATATTGCCTGGCTTGCCTTCCACGCCAAGTAGAGTCCCATCCGGACACGAGACGAAGTCTTCAATCTTGTATCTTCATAGTCTAACAGTCCGGCCAAAGGATATAGTGCGGTTGTCTGGAGACACCCTAATCTAGGACTCCCTCGACGAGCAACAAGTAACAAAAGTAAATAAGGTGCAGCAAGGTGGCCCAATCCTTTTTGTAGCAAAGTACAAGCCTAGACAAACTCTTATAAGATGTAAAGCGCTCCCGAGGACACATGGGAACATCGTCAAGCTATTTTTCATCCCGTTCATATGATTCGCGTTCGGTACTTTGATAACTTGGTATGTGGGTGGACCGGTGCTTGGGTGCTGCCCTTACTTGGACAAGCATCCCACTTATGATTAACCTCTATTGCAAGCATCCGCAAATACAACAAAAGTATTAAGGTAAACCTAACCATAGCATGAAACATATGGATCCAAATCAGCCCCTTACGAAGCAATGCATAAACTAGGGTTTAAGCTTCTGTCACTCTAGCAACCCATCATCTACTTATTTCTCCCCAATGCCTTCCTCTAGGCCCAAATAATGGTGAAGTGTCATGTAGTCGAAGTTCACATAACACCACTAGAGGAGAGACAACATACATCTCATCAAAATATCGAACGAATACCAAATTCACATGACTATTAATAGCAAGACTTCTCCCATGTCGTCAGGAACAAAAGTAACTACTCACAAAGCATAAACATGTTCATAATCAGAGGGGTATTAGTATGCATATAGGATCTGAACATATAATCTTCCACCAATTAAACCAACTACCATCAACTACAAGGAGTAATTAACACTACTAGCAACCTACTAGCACCAATCCCGGACTTGGAGACAAGAATTGGATACAAGAGATGAACTAGGGTTTTGAGATAAGATGGTGCTGATGAAGATGTTGATGGAGATTGCCCTCTCCCGATGAGAGGAGCGTTGGTGATGACAATGGCGATGATTTCCCCCTCCGGGAGGGAAGTTTCCCCGGCAGAACAGCTCTGCCAGAGCCCTAGATTGGATCCGCCAAGGTTCCGTCTCATGGCGGCGGACTTTCGTCCGAGAAGATGGCTTATGATTTTTTCCCCATCGAAAGACTCCATATAGCAGAAGATGGCCACCAGAGGGCCACCAGGGGGCCCACGAGGTAGGGGGCGCGCCGAGGGGGTAGGGCGCGCCCCCACCCTCGTGGGCAGGGTGTGGCCCCCCTGGTGAGGTTCTTGCTCTCAGTATTTTTTATATATTTGGAAAACATCTTCCGTGAAGTTTCAGGACTTTTGGAGCTATGCAGAATAGGTCTCTAATATTTGCTCCTTTTCCAGCCCAGAATCCCAACTGCCGGCATTCTCCCTCTTTTATGTAAACCTTGTAAAATAAGAGAGAATAGGCATAAGTATTGTGACATAATGTGTAATAACAGCCCATAATGCAATAAATATTGATATAAAATCATGATGCAAAATGGACGTATCAACTCCCCAAGCTTAGACCTCGCTTGTCCTCAAGCGAAAAGCCGAAATCAAAAAATATGTCCACATGTTTAGAGATAGAGGTGTCGATAAAAATAAAATACGGACATGAGGGCATCATGATCATTCTTAGAACCGCAACTTACAGAATTCTTTGTCATATAATATCTAATGCTAGAGTAATAATTCAATTAGAATACCAAGTATGAATTGTAAACTTCATTGAAAACTAACAAACTACAATCTCAGTCACTGAAGCAATTGCAATCTATACCTACTATTAAAGGGAATAGGCATTCTTGGTTTCATTTAGTCCTTTTCGTTTGGTTTGAGTGCAGGTTAAAGTTTGTACACACGCTAAGTGATCTAGGCCAGGTACTTGTATGTTGATGGGCCTTTTATGGGCTTTCATAGAGGCCGCGAAAAATAATGGGGTGAAAATAAATCAACATTGTGGGAATTGAACACATGACCTCCTGTATGGCTTTCCGACCAACAACCTAAGCGTTTTTCACATTTACTAATCTGTCCTTATGCTTAGGGCGAGCTAATTAAGCGAATAAGCTAATTAAAGAAGGATTGTGGGCTTAAATATAATATTTAAACAAATGTGGCTAATTAAAGAAAGAATTATAGATAAACTAGTGGAATAATTAATAGTAAGATTGTGGTCTTAATAAATAAAATATTTAAATAGATGAGGCTAATTAAAGGAAGAATTTCAGGTAAACATGTGGGATAATTAAATGGAAGGATCTGTATGCATCAATGTGTTGGGGCTACTAAATTGGAAAATGACGGATTTGATTCCCGACTAAAACGGGTGAGGACTCATGGTAATTAAAGAAACAATTATACTTCAATGGAATCAGTGAGAGATTTTGCCCGACATAGAAAATATGAACACGGCTAAATTACATCATATTTTTAAGTTCATTTTGTAGAAGGATGTTGCGTTGCAGCCTGTTCATAAAATCCGGTGTTGTGGGACATTATGCTTGCACAAAACATCAATTTTTCCCGTTGCAACACACGGTCATATGTGCTAGTTTATCATAACATAGGAAAGAGTCAATGTATAAGAGCTTTTCAGCAAGTCCACATACTCAACTATCATATAATCTTTCACAATTGCTAACACTCACGCAATACTTATGGGTATGGAGTTTTAATCAGACACAGAGAAATATAGGGGCTTATAGTTCTGCCTCCCAACGTTTTACCTCAAGGGTAATGTCAACAGTAATAGTTCATGAAAACTCACATCCAATTAGCCATATATATCAGGATCTTTCCAACATATTGTGCTTGCCAAAGGATAAAATGTAAAAAGGAAGGGTGAAGATCACCATGAGTCTTATGCAATGTAGGAGATAAAAGTAAAATATAGGCCCTTCGCAGAGGGAAGCAGAGGTTGTCATGCGCTTTTATGGTTGGATGCACAAAATCTTAATGCGAAAGAACATCACTTTATATTGCCACTTGTGATATGGACCTTTATTATGCAGTCTGTCGCTTTTATTACTTCCATATCACACGATCGTATAAAGCTTATTTCCTCCACACCAATCAATCATACATATTTAGAGAGCAATTTTTATTGCTTGCACCGATGACAACTTACTTGATGGATCTTACTCAATCCATAGGTAGATATGGTGGACTCTTATGGCAAGACTGGTTTAAGGGTATTTGGAAGCACAAGTAGTATCTCTACTTGGTGCAATGAATTTGGCTAGCATGAGGGGGAAACGCAAGCTCATCATGTTGGAAGATCCAAGACAATATAATTTATCTCAGATGTAAGAAAACATAACCCATTACGTTGTCTTCCTTGTCTAATGTCAACTCTTTAGCATGTCATATTTTAAAGAGTTCTCACAATCATAAAAGATGTCCAAGATAGTATATTTAAATGTGAAGACCTCTCTTTCTTTATTACTTCCTATTAATTGCAACGATGACCAAAACTGTGTTTGTCAACTCTCAACAACTTTTATTCATCATACTCTTCCTATGTGAGCTCATTACTCTCCATAAGACTCATATGATCTCTTTGTTTCTTTTTATTTCGTTCTCTTTTCTTTTATTCCTTTAGGATCATGGCAAAATAATCAAGCCCTTGACTCAACACTAATCTTTATTATATAGCTCACGGACTCGATTACATAGAAGGATAATAAAGCAAAACTCACAACTAGATCATACTAAGAACTTTTATTCTACTGGATCAAGATATTACCAAAAGGATCAAACTAAGAAAAACAGTAAAGATAAAAGTGATGGTGATACGATACCGGGCCACTCCCCCAAGCTTGGCAGTTGCCAAGTGGAGTGCCCATACCAGATACTCAATTCTTCTTTGTTGGTGGAGACGGTGGTGATTTTGTTGATGGCGTAGGTTTCTTCCTTAATTTGCGTTTGAGGACAGAATTTTGGTCCCTTAGGTCCTCGATCTCCTGCTCCAAGCTCAGGATCTTTTTGCATAGTTACTGTTTGTTCTCCTACAAGAGGCGAAAAGGGATAAACTCGATCTTAGGTTTCTTTACCCTATCCGGGAGGCTTGACTTTTTGAACTCCACATGCATGTCCCCAGGTTGAGGTAGTGGGACTTCATCTTCATCTGAGCTCGTCTCCTCCTTTCCCTTGGGTTCATAGTCCTCTTCTTCTTCTGTAGTCCAACCACAATCCTCCACATCTCCGTAAACCTTAGGATCTGCAAGGTAATCCGCCACGTAGCTTTCTCCTTCCGAATCCTAGGATGACATGTTGCTCTGTCTGTAGCAGGACAGCTCAAAACAAAGACATGAGATATTTGCGTGATACGGGAGTCAAAACCCCCAGGAGATTATATAATGAATTTTTACCGACCAAAATACGTGTCGTATACGAAAACGGAGTCCGGAGAGCACATGAGGTGCCCACGAGGTAGGGGGCGCGCCCAGTAGGGTAGGGCGCGCCCTCCACCCTCGTGGAGCCTTCGTGTCCTTCCCGGACTGCTGCTTATATTTCTATTTTTCTAAATATTCCAAAACGGAGAAATATTGCCTTAAAAACTGTTTTGGAGTCGGTTTACTTACCGTACCACATACCTATTCCTTTTCGGAGTCTGAAACATTCCGTAAAGTGTTCTTTATGTATTCCTCCGGGGTTACGGTTTCGATAACATTGGTTTCAACATTTATGGGATTACCTGAGATATAGTGTTCGATTCTTTGACCGTTCACCACCTTAGGATTTGTGCCTTCGAAGTTTTTGATTTTTATGGCACCGGAACGGTAGACCTCCTCGATAACGTAAGGACCTTCCCATTTAGAGAGAAGTTTTCCTGCAAAAAATCTTAAACGAGAGTTGTATAGCAATACATAGTCACCTACATTAAACTCACGCTTTTGTATCCTTTTGTCATGCCATCTTTTAACTTTTTCTTTAAACAACTTGATATTTTCATAGGCTTGGGTTCTCCATTCATCAAGTGAACTAATATCAAATAATCTCTTCTCACCGGCAAGTTTAAAATCATAATTAAGTTCTTTAATAGCCCAATAAGCCTTGTGTTCTAGTTCTAGAGGTAAGTGACATGCTTTTCCATAGACCATTTTATACGGAGACATACCCATAGGATTTTTATATGCAGTTTATAGGCCCATAATGCATCATCAAGTTTCTTGGACCAATTCTTCCTAGACCTATTAACAGTCTTTTGCAAAATTAATTTGAGTTCTCTATTACTAAATTCTACTTTTTTTGACTATACATAGTAGGGCAAAACCCCACTGCAATTTTTATTAATTAAAAAACAGAGAAAACAAAGGTATCACTATACAAAAGGCTTGAGATAAGCCAAAGAGCAAAGAAGAAAAAAAAGAAAAAAAAGAAAAAAAGAAAAGCTATGGTCTAGGATTACAGAACAAGATTGTCAAGCCAGGAACAATAAACTCCAGCATAACTCTTCTTAATTCTAAATCTTAGAAGATTTAGCTCTTCCAGGAAAATAGCTTTCCACCTCTGAATGCTAGGTTGCACTGCTTGGAAGATCAAGTTGTTCCTTGAGATACAGATAGCCCAGGAAGCAAGGATGATTATCTCCATGAAAAAAGATACATTTAACTTCTGCTTGAGATCAAGAAAAGCTTCCAGAATTGAAGCATTTGGCTGTCTTGAAGGGCAAATCAGGTCCCAACATTGAGCTGCAAAAGGGCAGGTCTAGAAAAGATGGTGAAGAGTTTCTTCCTATGGACAATTGTTGACAGCACAATTGTAATTGCGCAAATGTAAAGTTTTCCTTCTCAACAGGTTTCTGGTATTGAGCCTGTCATGCAGCAATCTCCAAAAAACACCTTATGTTTTGGTTGACAAGAGGAATTCCAGATCGAGTTGAACTGTTGTGGCACAATTTTTACTCCCATCATGACTTTATAGGCCTTAGCCACTGAGAAGTGTTCATTTCCCCAAATGTAGCTCCAAGTATCAGTGCAATCTAGTGTATCAGATGCCCTTAGATCAATACAAATATCTTCCATAGCCTCAAATTCCTGGAAAGCTTGCACAGTCAGGGGAAGGTGGAATAGATCCTCTAAATATTCTACTTGGAGAATGCTGTGGATAGTAGCATTCTTGTTCTTCACAAAAGAGAATAAATGAGGGAACATGTCTTGCAAACAAGTGTGAACCACTAGACTGAGGGAGATAAGGAGATGCAATTCTAGGATTAACATCATATTTAGCAAGCATTTTACGGAAAGCACCATGAATAAAGCGTGAACCACCATCAGTCATTAAATATATCTAGGGAGTCCAAATCTTGGAAAAATAACTTCTTTAAGCATTTTAATAGAAGTGTTATGATCAGCACTACTAGTTGGAATAGCTTCTACCCACTTAGTAACGTAATCAACAGCAACTAAAATATGTCTATAACCATTAGAGGAAGGAAAAGGTCCCATATAGTCAAAGCCCCAAACATCAAATGGTTCAATAACAAGTGAATAATTCGTAGGCATTTCTTGACGTCTAGTAATATTACCAATTCTTTGACATTCATCACAAGATAAGACAAACTTACAGGCATCCTTGAAGAGAGTAGGCCAATAAAAACCAGATTGCAGTACCTTATGTGCAGTCCTATCTCCAGCATGGTGTCCTCAGTAAGCTTCGGAGTGACACTTGCGTGGGATCTATTCTTATTCATGCTCTTGTACAGAACGTCTAATAACACCATCTACTCCTTCTTTATAAATATGTGGGTCATCCCAAAAGTAATGCCTCAAGTCATAGAAGAACTTTTTCTTTTGCTGGTATGTGAAACTAGGTGGTATAAACTTAGCAACAATGTAATTAGCATAATCAGTATACCATGGAGCAGTATGAGAAGCATTTATGACATTTAATTGCTCATCAGGAAAGCTATCATCAATAGGTAGTGGGTCATCAAGCACATTTTTTAACCTAGACAAGTTGTCTGCAACGGGGTTCTCAGCTCCTTTTCTATCAACAATATGCAAATCAAATTCTTGTAGCAAGAGAACCCATCTAATAAGTCCAGGTTTAGCATCTTTCTTTTCCATTAGATATTTAATAGCAGCATGATCAGTGTGAATAGTTACTTTAGAATCAACAATATAAGGTCTAAACTTATCACAAGCAAATACAACTTCTTAGAATTCTTTTTCGGTAGTAGCATAATTTCTTTGAGCATTGTCTAGAGTTTTACTAGAATATTGAATAAAATTTAGTTTTTTACCAACTCTTTGTCCTAGAACAGCACCTACAGCATAATCACTAGCATCACACATTATATCAAAGGGTAAATTCCAATCAGGTCACTACAAAAAAAGACACATCCGTGACATTTTGGGCCGAATGATTTTTTTTGTCATACATATGACACTTCTATGACGATAATTGTGACAAAACCCGGTATCATCATAGATGTGGTGGGCTCCTACTTCTATGAAAAAAATCATGACAGAAAATGGGCTTTTTGTCCTGGGCGGGCAGGAGATGTAGCTGCATGACATTCTTTGGGCCGTCCATGACGGAAAAAACCATGGTAGAAGCGAGGGGGAGGAAAATTTCGGGGAGTTCCCGGTTACGGTGGGAGGTCGGGGGCCTAGCGATGCGCGTTTCTCTCGTACACGTACGCGCGTGTGTTCGAGGCTTTGGCTCTAACTGAACCCGAGCGAGGCGTTGGACTCTAACTGAACCCGAGCGATTGCACTGCGGGCTACGTGTTACTGAACCCGAGCGATCGATCCATGGCTGTTAACTGAACCCGATCGAGTGATTCCTTCGCTACTGCTGCTAACTGAAGCCGATCGATGCTGCCTCTGGATGAACAGTGAGAGTTGCGGGGGGGGGGGTTGGATGAACAGTTCCCAATGGGGGTGGTTGAACAGGACCCCGTGGTGTTGCCTCTGGATGAACAGGACCCCGATCGATCGAGCCGGTTGGGGCTGGATGAACAGGACCCCGTGGAGGGCTGGATGAACAGGACAACCCCATGGAGGGCAGGATGAACAGTAGACGATGGAGGGCAGGATGAACAGTAGCCCGTGGAGGGGTGGTTGAACAGGAGCCCATGGAGAGGGCTGGTTGAACAGTAGCCAGTGGAGTAGCGAGCGGTGGAGGCTGGATGAACAGGAGCCCGTGGATGAACAGTCGTAGGTGGAGGCTGGAGGAGGTCGATGGTGGATGAACAGTAGCTCGTGGAGGCTGGAGGGCGTCGATGGTGGAGATGAACAGTATCCCGTGGAGTCCCGTTTTGCGGCGCACCACACCCCTCCCGATGAACAGGACTCCATTTTGACTGTAGGAGGTCCGTTTCATCCGTTTTGCGGTATGCCACACCCTCCCGATGTACAGGACCCCCGCTTCGACCGTAGGAGGTCAGTTTCCTCCATTTTGCGGTACGCCAGACCCCTCCCGATCAACAAGATCCCGTTTCGAACATGGCCGGTCGAACACAAGGCCGTTTCCTCCATTCTGCGGTATGCCAGGCCTCGTTTCCATTGCCTGTTCCGTCCAAGCCCTCCCGATGAACATGACGCATTCCGTTGCCTCCCCATGAACACGACGCATTCCGTTGCCTCCCCATGAACACGATGACGATGCTGTTTCTCCATTCCGACCCAGCCATGTACACGAGCCCTGGCCGTACGTATGCACGAGCAGGCGTTCGAGACCCCGCCCATATGTACACATACGTGGCCGTATTTTCTTTCTTGCACCCTGGCCGCTGTACGTACGTGTAAATGCTACGTGCGCGCCTCTACTATGACACATGTGTTGGAAATATGAGCAATTTACCAAATGATTTTACTAACAGAGATATTAGATAAAGCATGACTAATATAGCCGCAATAAAGCAAGTCATGCAACCTGACAGAGAAAAAGTAAATAGCATTTGCATATATGAACTTGAACTGAACACATCTAGGACATACACTAGATCATGTTGCATATATGGAGTAGAACCTAACACATGTAGGGCAAGTACTAGTACGAGAAACGGTGGCAGGACATCTGACAGAAAGAGCAAGAACACGTACGGGACAGCAGTAGTGGAAGTGCTGGACTTGGGGTCGGTGTCCTCGCCTGCCATGTCATCGAGGAGTTCGTGGACGTTGGGGAAGAAGTCGTCGTCGGGGAAGTAGTTGTCGGCGACCGGATCGTCCGTGATGAAGCAGCCAGTAGTCGCGCTGAGCGCTCCCCAAAAACCTTATCACCCTTCTCCCGTACATGACTCAAAAGGTGCAGTTTCAGAGGCCTACTGTCCCGACCTGCGGTGCACGCCGCAAGACAGGATGGGGAAGATCGTAGCAGCAGCGCAGTGCTCAGGAACTTGTGGCGAGAGGAGGAAGAGGTCCTGGTGCGTCTCTCTGGGAGGAGCGACCTCCCTTTTATAGGCGCAAGAGAAGGAGGCGAGAGGGCAGTGACGGGAGGCGAAACGAAGAGACGGAGGCGAAGCGAATAGCCAGCAGCCGAAGGGCTGCACCGTTCGCATTCGAACTCCACTTTCGCAAAAATCTTTTCAGCTTCTGTGTGACCTTTCGTATACCCGTAGTGCGTGGCAAAAATTTAGATATCGACTCGGCTCATTCCCGCAATCCGCGGCGCGACGCGTCGTGACGAGGCATGGCGTGGCGAGGCGGACGGCGGAGGAGGAGCGCGCGTGGATATTCCTCTTGTTCTCATGCTCATACAAGTGGGGAAAGAACCTCCCTTATAAGGAGGTCCAACTCCCACTCAACTAGCAATGTGGGACTAAACTTTAGTAGTATCCCTTGCCTTGCACAAATGGGCTAAGTGGGCCTCTAGGATTTATTAGGAATTTCTGAAACTACTATTGGGCTAGGCCCAAAATAGACAAAATTCCAGCAATCCCCCACCAGATCCCAGAAGCACACATAAATTGCCTTTGGTTCCAAAACACTGTTTTATATACCGGTACTGCAGTGGAGACTGTTAAGTTGAACTTCCACCTAGAACTCTATGCTACACTAGTAAGCAACTTGAACAGTGGACTGGCCCTTGAACTGCAAGTTTTCTACGAATCTAGCTTCACATAAAGCCTTGACCGATACGTGGCTACTGTGGGTCTTCCCCGCGGGTGGAGCTTATACGTCATACTCCGTGACCTTTCATGAGTTTACTAGAGAGAACCCTACTCTCATAGATTGCGACGTTTGAAAATCATACTCATATAGGTGTGTTCTTCAAAAGATGTTCTGCAGGATAACATCTCTGCTTTAATGAGCCACTTAGAACACATTAAGATATATATCAACCTGCCATGCAGATTAGAAGAGTATTGCATCTCCATGGAGTGGTATTGTGAATAGTAAGGATACTCTCCTCTCAGTTGACCAACAGCTTGTCTTCCACATCTAATTCACGGGATCTCCGATCACAAAGAATAGGTTACCACTGTGAACAACTCATATTGTGGGTCTCATACCCATCTCCCTCGATGCATTATCTATCACATTACGTGATAGACCCTTAGTAAAAGGATCTGCCAGATTTTTAGACGTTTGGATATAATCCAATGCAATAACTCCGGAGTTTTTCATTTTCCTGACAGACTTTAACCTTCTCTAAACGTGTCTTGATGACTTCATGTTATCCTTTGAGCTGCTCACTTTCGTGATCACAGTTTGATTGTCGCAGTTCATAAGGACACCCGGTACAGGTTCTCAACAACCGGCAAGTCATTCAAGAGCCGATGAAGCCAATCTGCTTCGACCGTAGCTGTATCTAGTGCTGTGAGTTCTGCTTCCATTGTTGACCTCGTTAAGATGGTCTGCTTGCAAGACTTCCAAGAAACAGCGCCACCTCCATGAGTGAATACATATCCGCTCGTGGCCTTTATCTCATCAGCATCTGAGATCCAGTTTGAGTCACTATACCCTTCAAGCACCTTTGGGTGCCCGGTGTAGTGAATTCCATAATCTGCAGTGCCTTTCAAATAATGCAAAACTCTCTCTAGAGCTTTCCAATGCACATCTCCTGGTTTTGAAGCAAACCGACTCAGTTTGCTAACAGCAAAAGAGATGTCAGGTCTTGTAGCACTGGCTAAGTACATAAGCAAGCCAATAATCTGAGAATACTTCAATTGGTCTCTAGCAATTCTTTGATTCTTTCGAAGCAACACACTAGCATCATATGGTGTTGGAGAGGACTTGCTGTCACTATAGCCAAAGCGACTCATGATCTTTTCCACATAGTGAGACTGAAGAAATGTAATCCCACCATCATCGTCTCTCAACAACTTGATGTTTAGAATGACATGAGCCACTCCTAAATCCTTCATCTCAAAACAACGAGATAGAAATTTTTTGACCTCCTTAATAACATTCAGATTTGTTCCGAAAATCAGTATGTCATCAATATACAAGAAAAGGATAACTCCCTCGCCCCCACCATGGTGATAGTACACACATTTGTCAGCTTCGTTTAAAACAAAGCCTGCAGCTGTTAAAGTTCTTTCAAACTTCTCATGACACTGTTTGGGTGCTTGCTTGAGTCCATACAAAGACTTCAGCAACTTGCACACTTTTCCTTCCTGACCATCTAGTACAAACCCATCTGGTTGTTCCATATAAATTTCCTCGTCCAACTCTCCATTTAGGAAAGTTGTCTTAACATCCATTTGATGAACGAGAAGACCATGTGAGGCAGCTAGTGAAAGTAGAACTCGAATAGTGGTCAGTCGAGCCATAGGTGAGTAAGTATCAAAGAAGTCTTCACCTTCCTTTTGGGTATAACCCTTAGCCACGAGCCGAGCCTTGTACTTTTCAATAGTACCATCAGGCCTAAGCTTCTTCTTGAATGCCCATTTGCATCCTATAGGTTTGCATCCATAAGGGCGATCAGTTATCTCCCAAGTTTCATTTGCCAAGATGGAATCCATCTCGCTACGAACCGCTTCCTTCCAGTAGTCAGCATCTTCAGATGCATAGGCCTCTGAAATAGAACCGGGAGTGTCATCTATGAGATACATAAGAAAATCATCACCAAAGGACTTTGCAATCCTCTGTGTCTTGCTCCTAGTAGGAACTTCATTGTTCTCCTCCATAGGACTTTCAAAGTGTTCTATCGAAAGGGCAGGTTTGGTAATTGTAACTGGTTCCTCATTCGGTGAACTAGGCATCTCCTGATTAGATGAGGTAGCCATATCCTTCATGGGAAAGATATCTTCAAAGAAAGTCGCATCATTCGACTCCATGATCGTACCGACATGCATGTCAGGTACCTCAGATTTTACAACCAAGAATCTATAGCCAATGCTATGAAAAGCATATCCCAGGAAAACACAATCCACAGTCTTTGGTCCAAGCTTCCGCTTCTTTGAAATTGGAGCATTGACTTTCGCCAAACAACCCCATGTTCGCAGATAAGAGAGTTTTAACCTTTTCTTCTCCCATTCCTCGAATGGAGTTATCTCTTTGTTCTTTGTGGGGACTCGGTTCAGGACATGACATGCTGTCAATATCGCCTCCCCCCACCATGCCTTGGAGAGACCCGACGTGTCTAACATGGCGTTAACCAAATCAACTAGAGTATGGTTCTTTCTTTCGGCTACCCCATTTGACTGAGGTGAATAGGGAGGCGTCCTCTCATGGATTATACCGTGTTCCGCACAAAAAGCATCAAACTCATTGGAAAAATACTCTCCACCACGGTCGGACCTAAGCCTCTTGATTTTTCGATCAAGTTGGTTTTCCACTTCAGCTTTATAGATCTTGAAAAAGTTCAAAGCCTCATCCTTAGATTTCAAAAGATACACACGACAGTATCTAGTGGAGTTGTTAATTAACGTCATGAAATGTTTCTTTCCACCTTTTGTCAAAACATCATTCATTTCACATAGATCTGAATGTATGAGCTCTAGTGGTGCAAGATTTCTCATTTCTGTAGTCGTGTGAGACTTACGAGGTTGCTTAGCTTGCACACACACTTGACACTTAGATCCCTTGACAGTGGTGAAACTAGGGATTAAGTTCAAGTTCGCTAGTCGTGACATGCTACCAAAGTTAACATGACAAAGACGTGAATTCTACACATTTGATTCACTATTGTTGCAAACATGATTAACAACTTTATTGCAAACGTGTGATAAGGATAAACGAAACAGGCCTCTTGACTCATAGCCTTTACCAACAAAGGTTCCATACTTGGATATTACAAATTTATTTGACTCAAAGACAAGCTTGTAGCCATCTCTACGCATAAGGGATCTGCTAACAAGATTTTTATTGACAGAAAGGACATAATGCACGTTCTTCAGCCGCACGATCTTCCCCAAAGTAAACTTCAGATCGACCGTGCCAACACCACGAACATAAGCACTTGAACCGTTGCACATCAGCACGGTTGAAATCCCTGCGGTCTGATAAGATGAAAACATGGGAATATCACCGCATACATGCACATCAGCACCCGTGTCAATCAACCAATCAGGAGAATGACATACTGAAAGAATAGTGGGGAATATACCATACCCAGCATCCTTCATGTCAGTGTCTCCAATGACAACATTAGCGGTCGTGCCGCCTTTCCCAGGATGACGCTTGTCATAGCGATTAGAGCAACTAGGAGCCCAATGATCAAGATCCCCACACAGATGACAGACACCTTTCTTCTTGTCATTCTTCTTCTTGAAGTTCTTGTGCTGGACATCCTTGTTCTTCCCATCAAACTTTGCTTTACCATCAAACTTTCCCTTATTCTTGAACTTGTTGAGCTGGAAGTTCTGCTTCTGTACCACATTGGCACTAGATCCTCCCTCAATACCTCGAGCACGTGTGTCCTTTGCTCTCGCCTTTTCTTCCACATCAAGAGTGCCAATGAGATCCGGAACGGAAAACTCCTGCCTCTTATGCTTCAGTAAGGTAGCAAAGTTCCTCCACGAAGGAGGAAGCTTAGTGATGATACCTCCGGCAACAAACTTGTCTGGTAGCATACAATTGAAGTGCTCAAGTTCTCTAGCAAATGACTGTATCTCATGAGCTTGCTCAACCACGGAGGGCTCTTCAGTCATCTTGTAATCATAGAATTGCTCCATGATGTACAGCTCAGTGCCTGCATCGGTGACCCCAAACTTGGCCTCGAGTGCGTCCCACATATCTTTTCCATTATCAATTGACGCATAAGCATCAACTATGTTCTCACCAAGAACACTCAAGAGAGCAGACTTAAACAGAGTATCTATTTTCTGAAAGGCTTGTGCCTCTTGAGCATCAAGCTCTCCTTCAGGTTTGCCAAGAGTGGTGTCGTAGCAACTCATGGTTTGAAACCATAAGACTACTCTCACGCGCCACCTCTTATAGTGGATACACTCAAACATAGGAGGTCTCATGGAAGCAGCAAAACCACTTGGGGTAAATTGCCTATAATAAGGTTTTTGGATTGTTGGAAATATGAGCAATTTACCAAATGATTTAGTAATAGAGATATTAGATAAAGCATGACTAATATAGCCGCAATAAAGCAAGTCATGGAACCTGGCGGAGAAAAAGTAAATAGCATTTGCATATATGAACTTGAACTGAACACATCTAGGACATACACTAGATCATGTTGCATATATGGAGTAGAACCTAACACATATAGGGCAAGTACTAGTACGAGAAACTGTGGCAGGACATCTGAAAGAAAGATCAAGAACACGTACGGGACAGCAGTAGTGGAAGTGCTGGACTTGGGGTTGGTGTCCTCGCCTGCCATGTCGTCGAGGAGATCGTGGACGTTGGGGAAGAAGTCGTCGTCGGGGAAGTAGTCGACAGCGACCGGATCATCCGTGATGAAGCAGCCAGTAGTCACGCTGAGTGCTCCCCAAAAACCTTATCACCCTTCTCCCGTACAGGACTCAAAAGGTGCTGTTTTGGAGGCCTATTGTCCCGACCTACGGTGCACGTCGCAAGACGGAATGAGGAAGATCGTAGTAGCAGCGCAGTGCTCAGGAACTTGTGGCGAGAGAAGGAAGAGGTTCTGGTGCGTCTCTCTGGGAGGAGCGACCTCCCTTTTATAGGTGCAAGAGAAGGGCTGCACCTTTTATAGGAGCACTTCTCTTCGCTACGGGAGGAGAAACGAAGAGACGGAGGCAAAGCGAACAACCAGCAGCCGAAGGGCTGCACCGTTCGCATTCGAACTCCACTTTCGCAAAAATCTTTTCAGCTTCCGTGTGACCTTTCGTATACCCGCAACCCGCAACCCGCAAAAATTTAGATATCGGCTCGGCTCATTCCTGCAACCCGCAACCCGCGGCGCGGCGCGTCGTGACGAGGCGGGCGGCGGCAGAGGAGCGCGCGTGGATATCCCTCTTGTTCTCATGCTCATACAACTGGGGAAAGAACCTCCCTTATAAGGAGGTCCAACTCCCACTCAACTAGCAATGTGGGACTAAACTTTAGTAGTATCCCTTGTTGGGGAACGTTGCAGAAAACAAAAATTTTCCTACTCGTTTCACCAAGATCCATCTAGGAGTTCATCTAGCAACGAGTGGTTAGATGCATCTACATACCTTTGTAGATCGCGAGCAGAAGCGTTCGAAGAACGGGGTTGATGTAGTCGAACACGACGTGATTCAAATCACCGGAGATCCTAGCACCGAACGGACGGTACCTCCGCGTTCAACACACGTACGGAACGGATGACGTCTCCTCCTTTCTTGATCCAGCAAGGGGGAAGGAGAGGTTGATGAAGATCCAGCAGCACGACGGCGTGGTGGTGGATGTAGGGCGTCACAGTAGTAGGGCTTCGCCGTGTACTACGAGGGAGAGATGTAACAGGGGAGAGGGAAGCACCAAAGGCTGAGGTATGAAGTCCTCCCTCTCCTCAACTATATATAGGAGGGCCAAGGGGGGGGGTGCGCCAGCCTAGGAGATCCAATCTCCTAGGGCCGGCGGCCAAGGGGAGGTTTCCCTCCCCCCCAAGGCACCTAGAGGTGCCTTCCACCATTGGGACTCTTCCCTTTTGTGGAAACCTAGGCGCATGGGCTTTTGGGGCTGGTGCCCTTGGCCCATGCAGGCCAAGGCGCACCCCCTACAGCCCATGTGGCCCCCCGGGACAGGTGGCCCCACCCGGTGGGCCCCCGGGACCCTTCCGGTGGTCCTGGTACAATACCGATGACCCCGAAACTTGTCCCGATGGCCGAAACTGCACTTCCTATATATAATTCTTTACCTCCGGACCATTCCGGAACTCCTCGTGACGTCCGGGATCTCATCCGGGACTCCGAACAACATTCGGGTTACTGCATATACATATCTTCACAACCCTAGCGTCACCGAACCTTAAGTGTGTAGACCCTACGGGGTTCGGGAGACATGCAGACATGACCGAGACGACTCTCCGGTCAATAACCAACAGCGGGATCTGGATACCCATGTTGGCTCCCACATGCTCCACGATGATCTCATCGGATGAACCACGATGTCGAGGATTCAATCAATCCGTATACAATTCCCTTTGTCAATCGGTATGTTACTTGCCCGAGACTCGATCGTCGGTATCCCAATACCTTGTTCAATTCTCGTTACCGGCAAGTCACTTTACTCGTACCGTAATGCATGATCCCGTGATCAACACTTGGTCACATTGAGCTCATTATGATGATGCATTACCGAGTGGGCCCAGAGATACCTCTCCGTCATACGGAGTGACAAATCCAGTCTCGATCCGTGTCAACCCAACAGCACTTTCGGATACCTGTAGTATACCTTTATAGTCACCCAGTTACGTTGTGACGTTTGGTACACCCAAAGCACTCCTACGGCATCTGGGAGTTACACGATCTCATGGTCTAAGGAAATGATACTTGACATTGGAAAAGCTCTAGCAAACGAACTACACGATCTTGTGCTATGCTTAGGATTGGGTCTTGTCCATCACATCATTCTCCTAATGATGTGATCCCGTTATCAATGACATCCAATGTCCATAGTCAGGAAACCATGACTATCTGTTGATCAACGAGCTAGTCAACTAGAGGCTACTAGGGATGTTGGTCTATGTATTCACACATGTATTACGATTTCCGGATAACACAAGTATAGCATGAATAAAGACAATTATCATGAACAAAGAAATATAATAATAAACTTTTATTATTGCCTCTAGGGCATATTTCCAACAGTCTCCCACTTGCACTAGAGTCAATAATCTAGTTACATTGTGATGAATCGAACACCCATGGAATTCTGGTGTTGATCATGTTTTGCTCTAGGGAGAGGTTTAGTCAACGGATCTGCTACATTCAGGTCCGTATGTACTTTACAAATCTATGTCTCCATCTTGAACATTTTCACGAATGGAGTTGAAGCGACGCTTGATGTGCCTTGTCTTCTTGTGAAACCTGGGCTCCTTCGGCAAGTGCAATAGCTCCAGTGTTGTCACAGAAAGAGTTTGATGGCCCCGACGCATTGGGTATGACTCCTAGGTCGGTGATGAACTCCTTCACCAATTGCTTCATGTGCTGCCTCCGAGGCTGCCATGTACTCCGCTTCACATGTAGATCCCGCCACGACGCTCTGCTTGCAACTGCACCAGCTTACTGCTCCACCATTCAAAATATACACGTATCCGGTTTGTGACTTAGAGTCATCCAGATCTGTGTCGAAGCTAGCGTCGACGTAACCCTTTACGACGAGCTCTTCGTCACCTCCATAAACGAGAAACATTTCCTTAGTCCTTTTCAGGTACTTCAGGATATTCTTGACCGCTGTCCAGTGTTCCTTGCCGGGATTACTTTGGTACCTTCCTACCAAACTTACGGCAAGGTTTACATCAGGTCTGGTACACAACATGGCATACATAATAGACCCTATGGCTGAGGCATAGGGGATGACACTCATCTCTTCTATATCTTCTGCCGTGGTCGGCATTGAGCTCAACTTTCACACCTTGCAATACAGGCAAGAACCCCTTCTTAGACTGATCCATATTGAACTTCTTCAATATCTTATCAAGGTATGTGCTTTGTGAAAGACCTATGAGGCGTCTGATCTATCTCTATAGATCTTGATGCCTAATATATAAGCAGCTTCTCCAAGGTCCTTCATTGAAAAACTCTTATTCAAGTAGGCCTTATGCTGTCCAAGAGTTCTATATCATTTCCCATCAAAATATGTCATCTACATATAATATGAGAAATGCTACAGAGCTCCCACTCACTTTCTTGTAAACACAGGCTTCTCCATAAGTCTGCGTAAACCCAAACGCTTTGATCATCTCATCAAAGCGAATGTTCCAACTCCGAGATGCTTGCACCAGCCCATAAATCGAGCGTTGGAGCTTGCACACCTTGTCAGCATTCTTAGGATCGACAAAACCTTCCGGCTGCATCATATACAATTCTTCCTTAAGGAAACCATTAAGGAATGCCGTTTTGACGTCCATTTGCCATATTTCATAATCGTAGAATGCGGCAATTGCTAACATGATTCGGACGGACTTTAGCTTCGCTACCGGTGAGAAAGTCTCATCGTAGTCAACCCCTTGAACTTGTCGATAACCCTTAGCGACAAGCCGAGCTTTATAGATGGTCACATTACCATCCGCGTCTGTCTTCTTCTTAAAGATCCATTTATTTTCTATGGCTCGCCGTTCAACGGGCAAGTTAGTCAAAGTCCATACTTTGTTTTCATACATGGATCCTATCTCGAATTTCATGGCTTCTAGCCATTTTTCGGAATCCGGTCCCACCATCGCTTCTTCATAGTTCGAAGGTTCACCGTTGTCTAACAACATGATTTCCAAGACAGGGTTGCCGTACCACTCTGGTGCGGAACGTGTCCTTGTGGACCTTCGAATTTCAGTAGGAGCTTGATTAGAAGTATCTTGATCATCATGAATAACTTCCTCTCTAGTCGGTGCAGGCACCTCAGGAACATTTTCTTGAGTTGCGCCATTTACCGGTTCAAGAGGCAATACTTCATCAAGTTCTACTTTCCTCCCACTTACTTCTTTCGAGAGAAACTCTTTCTCTAGAAAGGATCCATTCCTGGCAACAAAGATCTTGCCTTCGGATCTGAGGTAGAAGGTATACCCAGCAGTTTCTCTAGGGTATCCTATGAAGACGCATTTTTCCGACTTGGGTTCGAGCTTTTCAGGTTGAAGTTTCTTGACATAAGCATCGCATCCCCAAACTTTTTGAAAAGACAGCTTAGGTTTCTTCCCAAACCATAATTCATACGGTGTCGTCTCAACAGATTTCGACGGAGCCCTATTTAAAGTGAATGCGGCAGTCTCTAAAGCATAGCCCCAAAAAGATAGCGGTAAATCGGTAAGAGACATCATAGCCGTACCATATCTAATAGAGTGCGATTACGACGTTCGGACACACCATTACGCTGAGGTGTTCCAGGCGGCGTGAGTTGTGAAACTATTCCACATTTTCTTAAGTGTGTGCCAAATTCGTGACTCAAGTATTCTCCTCCACGATCTGATCGTAGAAACTTGATTTTCCTGTCACGTTGATTCTCAACCTCACTCTGAAATTCCTTGAACTTTTCAAAGGTTTCAGACTTGTGTTTCATTAAGTAGACATACCCATACCTACTCAAGTCATCAGTGAGGGTGAGAACATAACGATAGCCACCGCGAGCCTCAACACTCATTGGACCACACACATCAGTATGTATGATTTCCAATAAGTTGGTTGCTCGCTCCATTGTTCCTGAGAACGGAGTCTTGGTCATTTTTCCCATGAGGCATGGTTCGCACGTGTCAAATGATTCATAATCAACAGACTCTAAAAGTCCATCTGCATGGAGCTTCTTCATGCGTTTGACACCTATGTGACCAAGGCGGCAGTGCCACAAGTATGTGGGACTATCATTATCAACCTTACATCTTTTGGTACTCACACTATGAATATGTGTAGCTATACGCCCGAGATTCATCAAAAACAAACCATTAACCATCGGAGCATGACCATAAAACATATCTCTCATATAAATAGAACAACCATTATTCTCGGATTTAAATGAGTAGCCATCTTGTATTAAACGAGATCCTGATACAATGTTCATGCTCAAACATGGCACTAAATAACAATTATTGAGGTTTATAACTAATCCCGTAGGTAAATGTAGAGGTAGCGTGCCGACGGCGATCACATCGACCTTGGAACCATTCCCGACGCACATCGTCACCTCGTCCTTCACCAGTCTCCGTTTATTCCGCAGCTCCTGCTGTGAGTTACAAATATGAGCAACGGCACCGGTATCAAATACCCAGGAGTTACTACGAGTACTGGTAAGGTACACATCAATTACATGTATATCAAATATACCTTTGGTGTTGCTGGCCTTCTTGTCCGCTAAGTATTTGGGGCAGTTCCCCTTCCAGTGACCCTTCCCTTTGCAATAAAAGCACTCTGTCTCAGGCTTGGGTCCATTCTTTGACTTCTTCCCGACAGCTTGCTTGCCGGGCGCAGCAACTTCCTTGCCGTCCTTCTTGAAGTTCTTTTTACCCTTGCCCTTCTTGAACTTAGTGGTTTTATTCATCATCAACACTTGATGTTCCTTCTTGACTTCTACCTCTGCTGATTTCAGCATAGCAAATACTTCAGGAATCATCTTTACCATCCCCTGCATATTGAAGTTCATCACAAAGCTCTTGTAGCTTGGCGGAAGCGGCTGGAGGATTCTGTCAATGACCGCGTCATCCGGGAGATTAACTCCCAGCTGAGTCAAGCGGTTATGTAACCCAGACATAGTGAGTATGTGCTCACTGACAGAACTATTTTCCTCCATCTTACAGCTGAAGAATTTGTCGGAGACTTCATATCTCTCGATCCGGGCATGAGCTTGAAAAACCATTTTTAGCTCTTCGAACATCTCATATGCTCCATGTCTCTCAAAACGCTTTTGGAGCCCCGGCTCTAAGCTGTAAAGCATGCCGCACTGAACGAGGGAGTAGTCATCAGTACGTGTCTGCCAAGCGTTCATAGCGTCTTGGTTCTGTGGGACGGGTGGATCACCTAACGGTGCTTGTAGGACATAATCTTTCTTGGCAGCTATGAGGATGATCCTCAGGTTCCGGACCCAGTCCGTATAGTTGCTGCCATCGTCTTTCAGCTTGGTTTTCTCTAGGAACGCGTTGAAATTGAATACAACGTTGGCCATTTGATCTACAGGACATATTGTAAAGATTTTAGACTAAGTTCATGATAATTAAGTTCATCTAATCAAATTATTAATGAACTCCCACTCAGATCAGACATCCCTCTAGTCATCTAAGTGTTACACGATCCGAGTCGACTAAGCCGTGTCCGATTAACACGTGAGACGGACTAGTCATCGTCGGTGAACATTTTCATGTTGATCGTATCTTCCATACGACTCGTGTTCGACCTTTCGGTCTCTGTGTTCCGAGGCCATGTCTGTACATGCTAGGCTCGTCAAGTTAACCCTAAGTGTTTTTGCATGTGTAAAACTGTCTTACACCCGTTGTATGTGAACGTAAGGATCTATCACACCCGATTAACACGTGGTGCTTCGAAACGACGAACTGTAGCAACGGTGCACAGTTAGGGGAGAACACTTCTTGAAATTGTTGTAAGGGATCATCTTATTCACTACCGTCGTTCTAAGTAAACAAGATGCAAAACATGATAAACATCACATGCAATCAAATAATAATAGTGACATGATATGGCCAATATCACATAGCTCCTTTGATCTCCATCTTGGGGCTCCATGATCATCCTGTCACCGTCATACTCATCGACATGTAAGTTGTGATTCCTTGTACAATAGCATGAACATCTCATACATCACATATAGATCATTCATCATTCATCACAACTTTGGCCATATCATATCACAAAGCACTTGCTGCAAAAACAAGTTAGACGTCCTCTAATTGTTGTTGCAGGTTTTACGTGCCTGGAGTAGGGTTCTAACAAGAACGTTTTCTTACCTACGTGAAAGCCACAATGTGATTTGTCAACTTCTATTTACCCTTCATAAGGACCCTGTTCATCGAATCAACTAAAGTAGGAGAGACAGACACCCGCCAGCCACCTTATGCAACTTGTGCATGTTTGTCGGTGGAACCGGTCTCACGTAAGCATACGTGTAAGGTTGGTCCGGGCTGCTTCATCCCACAATTCCGTTGAAGCAAGATAAGACTAGTAGCGGCAAGAAAGTTGACAACATCAACGCCCACAACAAATTGTGTTCTACTCGTGCAAGAGAACTACGCATAGACCTAGCTCACAATGCCACTGTTGGGGAACGTTGCAGAAAACAAAAATTTTCCTACTCGTTTCACCAAGATCCATCTAGGATTTCATCTAGCAACGAGTGGTTAGATGCATCTACATACCTTTGTAGATCGCGAGCGGAAGCGTTCGAAGAACGGGGTTGATGTAGTCGAACACGACGTGATTCAAATCACCGGAGATCCTAGCACCGAACGGACGGTACCTCCGCGTTCAACACACGTACGGAACGGATGACGTCTCCTCCTTTCTTGATCCAGCAAGGGGGAAGGAGAGGTTGATGAAGATCCAGCAGCACGACGGCGTGGTGGTGGATGCAGGGCGTCACAGTAGCAGGGCTTCGCCGTGTACTACGAGGGAGAGATGTAACAGGGGAGAGGGAAGCACCAAAGGCTGAGGTATGAAGTCCTCCCTCTCCTCAACTATATATAGGAGGGCCAAGGGGGGGTGCGCCAGCCTAGGAGATCCAATCTCCTAGGGACGGCGGCCAAGGGGAGGTTTCCCTCCCCCCCAAGGCACCTAGAGGTGCCTTCCACCATTGGAACTCTTCCCTTTTGTGGAAACCTAGGCGCATGGGCTTTTGGGTCTGGTTCCCTTGGCCCATGCAGGCCAAGGAGCACCCCCTACAGCCCATGTGGCCCCCCGGGACAGGTGGCCCCACCCGCTGGGCCCCCGGGACCCTTCCGGTGGTCCTGGTACAATACCGATGACCCCGAAACTTGTCCCGATGGCCGAAACTGCACTTCCTATATATAATTCTTTACCTACGGACCATTCCGGAACTCCTCGTGACATCCGGGATCTCATCCAGGACTCCGAACAACATTCGGGTTACTGCATATACATATCTTCACAACCCTAGCGTCACCGAACCTTAAGTGTGTAGACCCTACGGGTTCGGGAGACATGCAGACATGACCGGGACGACTCTCCGGTCAATAACCAACAGCGGGATCTGGATACCCATGTTGGATCCCACATGCTCCACGATGATCTCATCGGATGAACCACGATGTCGAGGATTAAACAACCCCGTATACAATTCCCTTTGTCAATCGGTATGTTACTTGCCCGAGACTCGATCGTTGGTATACCAATACCTTGTTCAATCTCGTTACCGGCAAGTCACTTTACTCGTACCGTAATGCATGATCCCGTGATCAACCACTTGGTCACCTTGAGCTCATAATGATGATGCATTACTGAGTGGGCCCAGTGATACCTCTCCGTTATATGGAGTGACAAATCCCAGTCTCGATCCGTGTCAACCCAACAGACACTTTCGGAAATACCTGTAGTGCACCTTTATAGTCACCCAGTTACGTTGTGATGTTTGATACACCCAAAGCACTCTTACGGTATCCGGGAGTTACACGATCTCATGGTCAAAGGAAAAGATACTTGACATTGAAAAGCTCTAGCAAACGAACTACACGATCTTTGTGCTATGCTTAGGATTGGGTCTTGTCCATCACATCATTCTCCTAATGATGTGATCCCGTTATCAATGACATCCAATGTCCATAGCCAGGAAATCATGACTATCTGTTGATCAACGAGCTAGTCAACTAGAGGCTTACTAGGGACATATTATGGTCTATGTATTCACACGTGTATTACGATTTCCGGATAATACAGTTATAGCATGAATAAAGACAATTATCATGAACAAAGAAATATAATAATAATACTTTTATTATTGCCTCTAGGGCATATTTCCAACATCCTTGCCTTGCACAAATTTGCTAAGTGGGCCTCTAGGATTTATTAGGAATTTCTGAAACTGCTATTGGGCTAGGTCCAAAATAGACAAAATTCCAGCAACGTGCGCGCCTCTACATCGACCAGTATGTACGTACATGTTCGCGACCAGAATGACAACGCTATGTATGATTCGACCAGGTGGGTCCCGACTGTCAGGCACTTCCTTGCCTGCGAAGATGTAGCTGATGGGTCCCAGCAGTCAGAGGGCGAATCGTTTTTTTTTCAGACGCACTTCCTTGCGTGCGAAGATGTAGCTGGTGGGTCCTAGCGGTCAGGGGAAACGTTTTTTCACGAAATACAGTGGCCCGTCGAGTGGGTCCCAGCTGTCAGGTGGAGGAATCATTATTTTCCGCATAATAAGGAGGCACTTCCTTGTTGCGGCCGTGGACCCAGCTGTCAGCCTCTCCACATACAGTCCACGTCCGATGGAAGTCGTTCCTTGACCACGTTGACCACGCCGCGCCGAGAGCACCAGGGCGGTGGACGACGGCGAGGCCTAGGAAGGGGACGACACGGAGGCAGGGAAGACTCGGCAGTTGTTTCCCACGCGGAGGGGAGTACGACTGTACGAGGGTTTCCTGGTTCGTCTACCGTCGTCGGAGAATAACAGCAGGTGTGGGTGAGTAGAGGGATGGCTAGCCCAGCGATGGGAGTACGGTCCGGCGGTGAGGCCTGTGCGGTAGCACATCCGGCCGCGAGGAGGAGGGAGCAGGCAGTCCCGCCGGCGCTTGTTTGAGCGGCTGGAGTAGGAAGAGCAGAGATTGAAGAAGCACGGCGGTCGTTGGATGGACATCCAACAGTCAGTGCTTGTGCGTCAACCTTTTTTTAGGAAAGCCTCAAATATGTGGAAAACAGCATACAACCCATTTGCCATTATTTCTAATAATTTACAGCCCATTTTCTAATTCTTAAGGTTTTTTTGGAGCCCATATTCTTTTTGTTAGCATTATAGCCCATATTGTGGCAATGGTTAAAAAATTATACGAAATTTTGCATATTTCGGTGCGGTCCGAACTGTTTTTAATCCCGAAATTTCGACTCACATTCAAACTGATTTTAAAAATAAATGTATATCAATATAAAATCCAACAAATTCTCCACGCATAAAAATTCATGTAATTTAAAATCTTGAAATGAAAAGAAAAGATATTTGAAACTAATTGCCGGTTTGATGTGTTTTAAAAATGTACAACCCATTGCTCATTACTGATGGGCCATTTTCTCGGCCAGCCGAATGAAAGCTCTCCTCGTCTTGAAAGATTTGCAGCCCAACAGGCCTGACAAAGCGACTTACTTGGCAAATCACAAAAAAACTGGGTTGTGGCCGTGGACCCAGCTGTCAGCCTCTCCACGTACAGTACTCTTCCGATGGAAGTCGTTCCGTGACCATGTTGACCACGCCACGCGGAGAGCACCACGGCGGGGGACGACGGCGAGGCCTAGGAAGGGGATGACATGGAAGTGGAAGCCCGCGTGGAGAGGACTACGAGGGTTCACTGGTTCGGCTGCGGTGTGAGGCTGCCGTCGCCGAAGGGACTGGCCAACGGTGGGAATAGTAGGGAGCGGTGAGGCCTCTGCGGCAGCACAGCCGACCACGGGAGGCAGGAGCATGCGGCACGACCGTCGCTACTTTGGGCAGCTGGAGCAAGAAGACCAGAGGTTGAAGAAGCACTACGGCCGTTGGATGGACATCGTACGGTCACTGGAGCTAGAATCGGTCATATTGACTAAGTTGACAAAGCCCTTTGTCCCCGTCAACTTAGTAGGCCCACAATTCAGCCTCCCAGCAAGGTGGGGCCCAGCTAGCCGGGGGAGTATTCATTTTTTTGTGTGTAATAAGGAGGCACTTCCGGTGGGTCTGAGCTGACAGCGCGGGAATGTTTTTTTCGCGAAATATGGTGGCTCGTCTGGTGGGTCCCAGCAGTCAGGGGGAAATGATTTTTTTCGCAAAATACTGGTGGCCCGTCCGGTGGGTCCCCGCTGTCAGGTGGAGGAATAATTACTTTCCGCGTAATAAGGAGGCACTTCCTTGCGGCTGCCATGGACCCAGCTATTAGCCTCTCCACGTACAGTACTCTTCCGATGGAAGTCGATCGTTGACCACGTTGACCACGCCGCGCCGAGAGCACCAGGGCGGTGGACGACGGCGAGGACTAGGAAGGGGACGACTCGGAGCCGGGGAAGACGCAACAGTGGATGCCCACGCGAAGAGGAGTATGAGGGTTCACTGGTTCAGCTGCGGTGTGAGGCTGCTGTCGCCGCAGAATAACAGGGGGTGTGGGTGAGTAGAGGGATGGCCTGGCCAGCGGTGGGAGTAGTAGGGGGCAGTGAGGCCTCCACAGCATCACAGCCGGCCACGGGAGGCAGGAGCACGCGGCACGCCCGGCGCTGGTTTGGGCGGCTAGAGCAAGAAGACCAGAGGTTGAAGAAGCACTACGGCCGTTGGATGAATATCGTACGGTAACAGGAGCTAGAATCATTCATATTGACTAAGTTGACAAAGCCCTCCGTCCCCGTCAACTTGGTAGGCCCCCAAGTCAGCCTCCCACTATGCTGGGTTCCAGCTAGCAGGGGGAATATTCATGTTTTTGTGCGTAATAAGGAGGCACTTCCTTGCGTGCGAAGATAGCTGGTGGGTCCGACATGTCAGCGGGGAGCACTTTATTTCGCGAAATACAGAGGCCCTTTCGGTGGGTCCCAGATGTCAGGTGGAGGAATCATTATTTTGCATGTAATAAGGAGGCATTTCCTTGTGTGCGGCCATGGAGCCAGCTGTCAGCCTCTCCATGCACAGTCCACTTCCGATGGTGTCGTTCGTTGACCACGCCGCGCCGAGCGCATCCAAGGTGGTGGACGACGGTGAGGCCTCGGACAGCAACGAGCCGGAGATGGGAAGACGCGGGAGTAGAGTCGTAGACAGAGAGGTGTATGAGGGTTAACTGGTTCTAGTGCGGTGTGGTTCGGTAGTCGGTGGAGAAGAACAGGAGGTGTGGAGGGGTGGAGGGATGGCCTGGCCAACGGTGGAGTAGCGCTTCATAGCGAAGCGTGCTAAGCAGAGCTGCTAGTAGCAGGAGGCGGGAGGTGGTCCCGGCGGTGATGGAGGAAGAAGACGAGAGATTGAAGATGGATGCCAGTCGTTGGATGTAAATCCAATGGCTAACATGTCAGAATCATTTGTTGACTAAATTGACAACGACTTGCATTGGCTTCGACCTATTGGCCCACATTTCAGCCTCCAAAAATGTGGCATGTATTCAACCCATTTTTCAGAATTTACAGTCTTTTTTTTGCGCGGTAGAATTTACAGTCAATTTGATCTTTTTTTTGAATTACAGCCATTAGCTAGGCTGGGTGAACAAATAATGTAGCATCCATGTGGCCCGTTTATTTTATTTCCTAAAAAATTACAGCCCATTTGCACTTTCTCGAAATACACGATTTTGCTGGGCTGATTCTAATTATAATGTTGGGTTGGGCCAGCAATGTTATCAAAAAATAAAAAGGGGCTGAGCATTTTGTTATAAATATATTTAAATAATAAGTGATATTATTATATTCATCCTTAAATTTACAATCTTACCAAGCTTTATATAATAACATATAAAATATTTTTTTTAGAAAAACAGGGAGCATCTCCCCGGTTCTATTGCTCAGAAGGAAACCACAACATATTCTGATACAGCAGCTTAAAGAGCAGTTCGAAAGCAAAGGTAGAAAAGCTACAAACTAGGGGGGTGGATGAACAAGTTCTCGGAATAACACAAATCACCCGAGCGGTGCCAAAGGCAGAGCGGATAGAGCACTCAAATGACACAAGGAGGGTCCATCGAAGCCTTCATGGTCTTCAGCCGAGGGGCCGTGTCAGCATGCGGCGACCAGTAAGCAAGCGGAGACACCGGGCTGGAAGGCGTAGCATGGTGGATGTCCCTCTTTTTCGGCGCCAGGTGCCCATCATCTTCATCAGAGATCTTGAGACGAGCCCACGGGTCCAGCCCCAGAGCAGGTCGAGCCTTGTTCAGCCACAAGTGATCGCCAACAGTTTCTGGAGGGATCTTCTTAGGGTTTCCACGAAGCTCATCAACTTGTCCTTGTCCAATCCGGAGGAGAGAATCGCCCAGTTCCTCACCATGTTCCTAATCAACCTCAAGACCTGCGGAATGGAAATCCAGGAGGTGTTACTGAAAATCATAGCATTTCTATATTTCCAGAGGTACCAAAGGACAGCTGAGCTAACAGTGTTTAAAATTGAGCACTTTTTGGTAGCAATCCAGAATTTGGCGACAGATTCGAAGGATGAGCCAATCTGACTAGAGAAATATTCCTCAATGTGGGCCAGAGATGTTTAGCAACTATACATTCAAAAAATAGGTGAGAACAAGACTCTTGTTCCAAGAAGTAAACACAATCAAGGGGTTTGATGATGTGTCTCTTCCTAAGGTTATCCCTAGTCATCAATTTGTTTTTGGAGAGAAGCCAGAGAAATACATGAATTTTAGGGGGAACTCTCAATTTCCAGACAAGCTTGTATGAGGATCAATCTACCTCTGTAAGAGGATCAGGAGTTAGCTGACTTCCTCTCTATGCTAGCCAAACAAGCTTGTATGAGAATCAATCTACCTCTGTAAGAGAGAAGTTTGCCCCTCCTCCCAGCAATCCTTTTAATGATTTTATCCAGAAGGGGTTGGATATCCTCTCTCCTTAGTTTATGATAGTGGAGAGGGATACCTAGGTACTTAATGGGGAAGTTACCTTTATTACAGACTAGAATAGAGAGGAAGTCAGCTAACTCCTTATCATCCATGTTGATAGGGATGAGTTTACTTTTAGAGTAGTTGATTCTCATGCCTGAGACTTGTTCAAACCAGGTTAGAACAGTTTTCAGATTGCTAGCATGTGTGGAGTCATTGTCTAAGAAAAGGATGGTATCATTTGCATATTGAAGGCAGATGATGCCATTAGGGCAGACCTCAGGACAGAGCCCTGCAATCAGACTATGATCAGCAGCTTTGCTCAGCATTTTAGTAAGAATGTCCACTACTAAATTAAACAAAAGTGGGAGATGGGGTCACCTTGCCTAAGACCTTTACCAGCAAGGAAAAAAATCACTTTCATAATTATTTAACTTGACCCCAACAGACCCCCCATGAGTAAGTTGCTGGATCCAACTCTCCTCCATGAAAGGCTTGGAAAAGATCTAAGAGATCATTTTTCACCAAGTCCCAAAAATGCTGGTAAAACAAGAAGGGAATCCCATCAGGACCAGGAGCTCCATCAGGATAAGAGCTAAAAATGGCTTCCTTCACCTCTGTCTCTGAAAAAGGGGCTTCTAGCAGCTCATTTTCAGCAGGAGAGACTTTTTCAGAAGCAGAGGAAAAATTGTTTTGTAGAGAGAACCTAGAAGGGTTTTCTTTCTTAAACAGGTCTTTGTAGAAGTCACTAGCCACTTTCATCATCTCATCTACCTCAATAACAGGGCCATTAGGGCCATCAAGGGAGTGAATGAGGGTTTTCCTCCTCCTCTGGTTAGCTACTGCATGGAAGTAAGCAGTATTTCTATCACCCTCCTTAATGTTCCTATCTCTAGACCTTTGTTTGGATTTGATTTCTTCTTGAAGCCAAATTTTCTTGAGCTCTCCATGGACAAAGTTTAATCTATTAGTCTCAGCCTCAGAGAGGTCAGTGGTTTCTGCCTTAATATCTAGAGAATCAAACTCGAGGAGGAGAATCCTTTTGTATCTTCTAATATTAGCTTCCTCATTGGAGTTCCACCCTTTGGTAGTTCTTCTAAATCTCCTGATTTTGATCTGCCAATTTTCTAGGGGGCAGCTGCTCCCAGTAGGCTCATTCCAGATTTTCCTGACTAGCTCAGTAAAATCTTCTCTAAGCAACCACCACTTTTCAAATTTAAAACTATTGCTCTTTGGAGTTTGGTTAAGACCAGAGTCCCAGAGCAAAGGAGTGTGGTCACTACCACATCTGGGCAGAGCTCTACAATAAGAAAGGGGAAAAACTATCTAATTCTGTGTCACAGAAAATTCTATCAATGGTGGACATAATCCTGGAGCAGCACTTCCAACATATCTAGCAGAACTGTGGGTTTTCCTTCTGACAGGGCAATTCTCAACTTTATGGTAACCATTTTGCAGATAAAACAACTCTTGGGCTTGACACATTTATCCAAATGATGCCCTGGTTTCCCACAGTTGTAGTAGATCACCTCAGAGTATGCCATAAGGCCCGAAGCAGGGGCAGGAGCAGTTTTCTGGATGTCCTATCTCTTCTTTTGCCTTGAGATTTTCCACTAATCTGAGAGTCAGAACCACCAGCAGATAGATCTTGGGCAATTATAGGAGCCTGCCCAGATTGTGCCCCCATTTGGGGCGGAGGTGGGCCGTACCACTGCCCAACTGATGCTCCCCCCATTGTGATAGGGGAAATTCATCGGAGTTCCTGGTTCCTTCTCATCCTCCAGCCAGATGTTGTCTCTCAGGAAGCAGAAATAACCACCAGACAGCTCAATTGAAGCAGATTGCAAGCCTAATTTCAATCTTCTGTAGGTTTGGGGGAGAGGTAAGGTAGGGGATCCACCTGCTCCGGCTCCGGTGGCATGCTGGTGGGCAGGACTCCAGTCAAGCATTCCCATCTCGTAGCACGGCGTGGATCTCCTGAATTCACTTCTCCTTTCGCCCATCGAACGAACGCAATCGGCGTCTCACTGGGGTGGGGCATCCTGTGCTTCTCCGAGAAATCTCCTTCGAAGTAGATCCGCAGGGCTAGATTCAACAGCTCCCAATCCACATGATCCTTGCACATCCGAGCATACCTGCGCGAGTGAGAGAACGGATTTGGTCCCTCCTTGGATTCCTCCCTCGCAGCTTCCTCCTCTGCTTCCCTCCATTCGCACATGCACTGGGTCCAGGAGAGAGCGTTGTCGTGGATCCGCATCGCCCGCTCCCTCCATCTCCTCCCTCGAGTCTCCCGCGGCACCGCCGGCGCGATGGAGTCGAGCGGCTTGAGCATCCGCAGGAAGGCTTTTGTAGACATGTGGGAGATGCATCTTGTACATCTGCCTGTCTTCCAGCCATTCCCCCATGGATATGGCCGGCGACTCCATGGGGCACGCGAGCAGACTTGCTGAGGGGGCAGGCTCGCCCGGAGTCAGGAGGCGGGGGGTGGCGGCGAGATCTATGGCGGCGGCGAGGGTGGAGGTAGTGGCGGGGGTGGCGGCGAGGGTGGAGGTGGTGGCGGGGGCGAAGGGGATCGCGAGAGTGGTCATCTATTTGCCAATTATGTGAACTAAACAGTCAACATATAAAATAATTTAAATATATACAATATAGTTAGAAGGGAAACATAAGTTGGACCTGGCGTTCCTATTCTTATATAAAAATAGAACAGACCTCTGCGTTTTCTTCAAAAAATGCATAAATTGGGCTGCCAAAAATAAAACCTCGGATGGGAGGTCCATAGGCCGGTCGATACATGACGGCCCTAAGAAAATACAAACAGGCCTATGGACCTCCCATCCGAGGATGTGGGCTGCACATGTTAAAAATGAAAGCCTAGACGGGGCAGCCCAAAACCACGTCCAACACTTGCCAAAACTTCATCCCTCGTTTTCTCTGTGTTTCGCACACTCGACATTTTGTGGGCATTTTGACTGTGCATCATATGAAGATGTGCTATGCATGAATGTTGATCAACATGATGTTAACTGGCTGGTAGTTCCATTTTCGACCATGAATAAAACTTCCAACATGATGTTAACCCTGTTTGAAAAGGCCGTGTTAATATAAATGATCTGCCTCTAAAAGTTGCAGTTTCTTATCTGAAACTGAACTTGCAGTTTCTTATCTAAAACTGAAACTTGCAGTTTCTTCTCTAAGAATCACATTGTCTGCACTTTTATACTCCTATGAAACTACATTTTTTAAGTGCTAAAAATAGATATCTAGAATACATAAAATACTTCATATGCTCAATACTGCAAATCTAAAATTCAAAAGACGTTCATATCTGAAAGTACTCTCAAAATACACAACACAAAACACAATTCACAACCTGCAAATACTGACAACCCTAAGCTCCTCCTGACAATTCACAACCCGCCCGACTATTGGGCTGGGGGCAGCCCCCTCCTATTCCTCGGCGGCAGACAGCTGCCCCATGAGACGATGTGAACGGCGAGGGAGACGATGGCGGGGAAGCGTTGTCGGGCCAACTGCTTTTCTCCTCTTGCAGTTGGGTTCAGTCGATGAAGACTCCACCGGCTCGCTCTGGCAGGACACCCTCACAAACGGCACCATGCAGATGCTCGATCCTTCAATCTCTGGTGGATGCTCCATCTGGGATCGATACTCCCACCACCGCTCCCTCACGATCGGATTCGGTGAATCTGTTTGCTCCATGGCCCAGAGGAGCAGCTCTATGTACTCCGGCGCGACTCCCTCCGGGAGTATTGCCGCCTTTTCGCACTGTTGCAGATATTTGGCCATGGATGTCGCCGTCGCTGCTAGTTGGTCCTTGTTGTCAAACCAAGACTGTATCTCCAACATCCTAGCTAGCTTCACAGGGTCGCCATCTGCGATCCTCACGTATCGGTTGTACTCCTCCATCGATCTACTTCTCCATAGCACCTTCACTCGCCGGCGGTGATTTTTGAATGGAAGAGGAGAGGAGCAACGCTGATTTTGGATTAGAACGGGAGAGGAGCGACGCGGGTTTTCGACTGGAACAGGAGAGGAGGGGCGGTGGTTTTGAAATGGAAGAGGAGAGGAGCGGCGCTGCATTTAGATTGGAACAGGAGAGGAGCAGCGGTGGTTTAAGAGGAGAAGAGCGGAAGAGCGGCACTGGTCTTGGAAGTATTTTTTTGTTGTTTCGCGTATTTTGGGTCAAAGTTTGACCACGTACTGTATTTGACAAGCAAAATGTGAATGCATGTCACCAAATTGATTTTGATCCAGTCAGAGCACGCCGGCCCTCTCGTCCAATCCTAAATTGCTGCCGCACACTCCTCTCCCTCTTCTCCATTGCAAAACCACCTCCTATCCTCTCCATCATCTCCATTCCAAAAACACCGTCTCGCCTCTCCCTCTTCTCTATTGCAAGACCACTGTCTCTCCTTCGTTTTCTAGATGCTTTGCTCCATGGCGCGGGCGCAATCCATGGATACAAAATTAGTATACTGTATACTATTTAAAAGTCGAGGGCGGGGCTTTTCCTGCGCGGTAGGCGGCGGTGCAGTTCCACCTAGTCGGTTCGATAGAGACGCGAGAAGACGAGGGAGTAGGCTGCTGCAAACGTAGGGCTGTGTGATTTGACAGCGAGTTACTGCTGGACAGGTGGGGCCCCGTGATTTGACTTGCCATTATCATTTTAACTGCGGTGCTACGACCGACGTGAGTCTCCCAGATTCCTGACCACCTCCATACAGGTGCCTCTCCCAATGCTCCACCATGTAGTAGAGGCTGGCTCTTGCATGAGAGCCCACGTCTCCACTTTTTCCTTGCCTCTCTTTCCTCCACATATGCAAAAATGCCATGTAAAGCGCACTATTGTACTTACTTTTACTTGCTCCTACAGGTGCTTAATCTTGCCACATAAGCATAAAGTCTAATGTGGCAAGTTAATCAAGAAGAGAGAGACTAGTTTGTTGACCCAAGGAAGAAATGGTGCTAAGCGCGTGTACCTAGGTGAAAAGACAATTTTGAGTCTATAGCTAATTAAATGAAGCAAACTTAGCAACACCATTTCATTGGAAGAGGTCACGCCTTGGCAAATGCAATAGATACACGCGCTTAGCACCGTTTCTTCCTTGAGTACGAAGAAAGAGATAGAGAGGAGTAAAAAAATACACTTATAGCCAACCTTGTTGTAGTATGAGTGACTAAGTGATGACTATGTATGGCATGCCAACATCAGATAACCTAACGCACCGTGTTAAATCTCCAAGCGCGCGATCGCGCGAGCGACACGACGGTCGTGCTAGGCGCGACCATGATACGGGCTGCTGGCAGCCCTTAGATCTGAGATCAAACGGTCGCATGCTAAGTTGCTGAAAATTTGCAGAATAACCCTCCAAGATAGGATATTCACCCATAGGTCTAGAATCACGCCATGCAACCGTTCGATCTCAGATCCAAGGGCTCTCGGAAGCCCGTATCATGGGAGAATGGAAAGCCACTACCCTGTCGTTCGCACGCTGGCAGTTCGCTCGTACTCGTCCCCGCACATCCTTCAATACTATGGCGGTTCGCTCCTAGTCGTCCCATCCATTCACATTACGGCAGTTCCACTAATCCTAACCCTCCTCCCAAATCCATGGTGTCCCAAATCTCCATGATCGGCGTTGAGTACAAGGTTAGAACCATCACCGGTGATGAGTTCGACGTCATCTACACCCGTTCTTCCGCGATGGTGAAAGGATGCCTTTCTCACTTGACGCATGTTCGAAGACTCAGATGATGAGTGGGTCGTTGGGCTAGATGTTGAGTACACCACAGTCCTGGGACGAGAAAAGGATCTAAAGGACGAAGAGAGGAAGAAGCCCACCGTGATACAGGTTTGCGTGCATGACTTATGCTTGGTCTACCACATATGCCATGCCAACATTGAGTGCCAGGATTTTAAGGACTTGCTCGAGAGAAACCTAGTAAAATTCGTTACTATAGACTTTGGTAACGACAAAGAAGTCCTGCATCGGATAGGCCTCGTTGTAGGCAACACCTTCGACCTCCAGAAGAATCGGCTGGTGTCCTGTCACCAGCCTTCAATGCTGACCCTGGCAGGAGCCATGGTTCATCCTTCGTACGGTAAACTGGAGAAACCTCATTACACGTTTCATCGTCATGCATGGCAGCGGAATGTACTAGATATAGACCACATCCACTGCGCTGCAATGGATGGCTACCTTTGCTTCAATATCTACAAGGGTTGGATGAAGAGCAATAGCCAAGTGTGCGGTTCAAGCAAATAAGTATCGGCCAAGAGGAACAGGGACAAGGACGAAGTCAAGGACGTGGATAAGGACTCCGAGTAAGGTGGCAGTGTCGTTGCTCATGGTGGTTGTTCGTGTCAAAACAGGCGGATCTCGGGTAGGGGGTCCCGAACTGTGTGTCTAGGCCGGATGGTAACAGGAGGCAGGGGACACAATGTTTTACCTACGTTCGGGCCCTCTTAATGGAGGTAAAACCCTACGTCCTGCTTGATTAATATTGATGATATGGGTAGTACAAGAGTAGATCTACCACGAGATCAGAGAGGCTAAATGCTAGAAGCTAGCCTATGGTATGATTGTATGTTGTCCTACGGACTAAAACCCTCCGGTTTATATAGACACCGGAGAGGGTTAGGGTTACACAAGGTCGGTTACAAAGGAGGAGATATCCATATCCGTATTGCCTAGCTTGCCTTCAACGCCAAGTAGAGTCCTATCTGGACACGAGACGAAGTCTTCAATCTTGTACCTTCATAGTCTAACAGTCCGGCCAAAGGATATAATCCGGCTGTCTGTAGACCCCCTAATCCAAGACTCCCTCAGTGGTTCTAATGCAGTGTCTACCGGAATAGTTGCAAAGTATTGTCTTCAGCATTGCAAGGCGGGTTCCTCCTCCGAATACATCACAGAAGAATTTGAATACGAGGATAGTATCCGACCCTGCAACATAAGTTCCACATACTTCCGTAGAGAGAATAATATTTCCGCAAATCTAATTTGCTGACTTGTTTTGACAGTATGGCGTTATGTCATGGCCCAGTGTTTATTCGAACCGTTTCCTTTAACTAGCCCCGCACATAACGCGAGGCAGTTTTTCGACACGTCTTGTCAAAGCAGAGATCGTGTCCCCTTATTACGGGATTCTCATCAATACGGGCGTGGGTAACCCAACCGCGCCATCGATTATGGCGCTTGGGGGATAAGCGAGTTTTACCAGGCAAGTGGGGACGCTTAGTTTCGTCTGCCCATATAAAGGGATAAGGATTCACCTTTCTATCCACACCTTCTTCCTCCTTTGCTCATCCGTTTTCGCACACTCGAGCTCTAACACCCAAGTCCACACTTCCCACCTCAACCTTCTCCAACCATGTCCGGAGCGGGAGGCAGGTGGATGGTATCCTCCGTCACGGATGGAGACATCAAGAAGCTGAGGAGAGCCGGATACCTGCCCGACAACATCGCGCACCGGCTCCCAGATGAGGGGCAGCTCATCCCCACCCCCAGGCCCCATGAGAGGGTAGTGTTCCTCACCCATTTCCTCCGCGGACTGGGATTCCCTCTCCACCCATTCGTCCGGGGGCTCACGTTCTATTACGGCCTGGATTTCCACGATCTGGCCCCGAACTTCATCCTCAACATCTCGGCGTTTATCGTTGTATGCGAGGCCTTCCTCCGCATCAAGCCCCACTTCGGCTTATGGTTGAAGACCTTCAATGTCAAGCCGAAGGTTGTGGGAAGCCGCCAGGCGGAGTGCGGAGGCGCCATGGTGGGCAAGATGCCCAACGTAACATGGCTCGAGGGCTCCTTTGTGGAAACCATAAAGGGGTGGCAATCGGGGTGGTTCAACATCACCGAGCCGCTAAACCCTGCATGGCCAGCGGCCCCCGAGTTCCGATCTGGCATCTCCACGCGGCTCACCTCCTGGAAAGAGAAGGGCTTTTCCTGGGGTAGTTCGGGAGAGCTGACCGGACTCCAAACATGTATTCAAAACATGGTGAACAAGAAGCTCAAACTCGTCAACGTGGTCCAGGTCATGCTCCACCGCCGGATCCTCCCGTGCCAACAACGGGAGTTCAACTTGTGGGAGTTCGAACTGGCGCAGCACCGAACTCTGAACAGGCTCTTCGACACAACTCACGAAGACGCCTGGAGGGTGCTGTTCAAAACTGAGGATTGCGGATTCAGCGTGAAGCGCCAAGCCAGTGCGGTAAGCTGCTTTACCTTTCACAGGATACTTATTTTTTATAGATTGACTCCATGCGGGATCTAAACTCCCATACCTTTGACAGGACTGGCAGGAGACTGCCGGACAGATCGACTGTCCGGCTCCTTTGCCCGAAGGCCCAACAGACGCTCTTCTGGCGAAGATGCTGACTCCAGCTCCTTATACGGTGCCGGAGAAGACAAACAAGGCCAAGGGAACCCGAAAGAGTTCCCGACGCCAGTCGTCGTCGGACTGTCCGTCCGATGACTCTGCGGTGCACTCCTCTCCTGAAGGCGAGGAAGAAGAAGAAGATGCTCCCCCTCCGGCTGGGGGGACAAGAAAAGGAAGGCCGCCCCAACTGGGGGGGCCGAAGGGTCCAAGAAGGGAAGGACTCTCCTTCCGGACAGTTCCACCGCCGCCGACGAAGGCGAAGACGAGTGGTTGCCCGGGGCCAAGCCCCTGGGGAGATCGTAAGTATTCAGATACCAGAGTAACTCATAGCATTCCTTTGTCGCACTGCTTTCCCTAACACCGAACATAATTATGCAGGTCGCCACGAGCCAGTATCGGTGTCTCATCAGACGGCTCCCTGGGCTCGTCGGACATGGATAGCGATCGAGTCCCGACCGCCACCTCCCCTCATCCTGCCGATGACGCCAAGGTGCTATCTCAAGAGGCACCAGATCGAGGGGAGACAGTCCCGGAGGCACCTTAAGGCGACCTTCCGGGCTCCGGGAGCCGAGGGGACGGGGCCCCTAAGAGCTCCGAGTTCGGGCCTCAGCCGAACACCGCGCCGGAACCTCCAGTGGTTCCGGGCTCGGGCAGGCGGCCTCCTTCTAAGAGGGGCGAGAAACCTGTGCCGGTGACCTCTGTCCATCCAGAGGCGCCGGACAATTTGCTGGAAGCGCTTTGCAGCGCTTCCATCGATGAGGAGCACCGTACTATTATGAGTGCGGTGGTCCAGAAGGTTCAGTCCGCCAAGAGCGGGTTGACTGAAGCCAGTGCCATCCTTCTAACAGGCTTTGAGGTAAGTGTTTTAAAATGTAGTAGAAATATTACTGCACAGACAATAGCCCCTGATGCTTTGTTCGGTGTTCACAAAGAAAAGTCGAACAGAGGATCAAATAATATCGCAGGAGTCTAATATAAGTATGTCAATATGCATATGCAGGCTTCGCTGCTGGCTTCCGCCGCACTGACTGCGGAGGTCGCCGTACTGAAGCAGGACCTCGAAGGGTCCAGGAAAGAGCTCGGCCTTGTCAAGAGGCAGCTCGAGGAGAACAAGGGCAAGTAATACCCTGTCTATAGATATGTATATATAAAAGAAGACGCGATTGCAAAATGACAGGATCATCGTATATTCGCCAGGGGCCACCACCGAGGTGGCGACCCTGAAGCAAGCGCTAACCAAGGCCGAAGATAACGTGGCCAAGGAGTGCACCAAGCGAGAGAAGCATGAGGCTTGGGTGGGCGAGGTGCAGTAAGAGCTCCAGGCTCTCGTGGTGAAGCACGAGGCGTTGGAGCTTGACTCAAAGACGCGGGAGTCTGAGCTTGGCGCGGCCCTCGAGAGCGTAAAAAGAGCCAAGGCCGAAGCCCAAAGGGCCCTCCAGGAGATCGACGCAATGAAGAAGATAGCGGCGGGTAAGGCTTTCTATATGCAAATCAAGCATGTAAAAGTAAATTACCGATTACTTACTCGAATCCGGAGCTCTCCAGGAGCATTCGCAGATTTGCCCCGCAGCGTGTCCGATGCCGCACAATTTTACCAGGCCAAGGATGGAAGCTCAACGGAGAAGCTGTTCTGGTCTCAGTATGCTTAGGCCGAACACCCGGTGCCAATGAGTGACCAGCTGAAGCAGATGTCGAGCTACATAAGGCGGCCGATCAGGCCATGAAGGGCTTTATAGTCCGGCTGTGGCCTGGCGACGCCCTTCCGAACAGCTTCTTCGGCCTGGTGAGGCGGCTTGTGGATGCCTGCCCGCGGCTGGAGGTCGTCAAGCAATCTGTCTGCATTGAGGGTGCACGTCGAGCTTTCGCTCGTGTGAAATTGCAGTGGGTCAAGCTAGACGCCGTGAAGCTGATCAAGGAGGGGCTGCCGGAGGGCAAGGAGCACTGCCACCCCGAGATGTATTACGAGGGTGTTCTGCCGGGTGCCCGTCTCATAGCGGACGAGTGTTCAAAAGATGTAATATTTGAGTGAGACTTGCTCGTTTTATCCTGTATTTATGAAAACTTGTTTCATATGTGCTATGCAACGCTTGTTTTAATTTAAAATATTACCTTCTGTTTGGTTGTTTATCCAATCTGAGAGATGGCTAGTCCTCGGCTTCTGCCCCCATGCCACGAGTGCTAGGGTGTTCGGGATAAACCTAAGCACTCTTATTCCCAAGTTTGGGTCCTTCGAGGGAGGTGTTCAGCACAACGAACAAGGCAACCGGACTAATAATGCTTTATCACTCTCACTTAGCCATAGAATTATATAATTTTAAATTTCGGCGAAGCCCCTGGTATTCGGAAGGCCGAATTTGGGGCGCGATACACGCCTTTAATCCGGACAAGGCCGGCCCCTCGCTCTAAGCAGCATAAGTCTTTAGGGACTCGAAAACCTCGCCGAACAGCGACCACTCTCTCGCCTTATCATGACAGTCAGTTTTAGCTTTCTCTACTGAGGTGCTGAACCCAGCAGAACCGGGGCACAATCGCAGTAGTTCTCCTAGCGCTACCTTAGCCGATAGAGTGGAACGTAAGGTACCAAAACGTAGGAGCCGGCCAAACCAAACATTTGACCAAAGACATGATTCGGAGCTGATGCATATAATGCTATAAGTTCGGGGTGCCGCACTTCTGAAAGTGTTCGGACTTTTCACACCGTATTGTGGGGTACGTAAGCCCCTGGTGTATTGGCCGTACCAAAGTGTACGGTTGCAAGGCGTCATTAATGAACACATAGATATGTATATATATAACAAGAATGCAATAATAGTTGTAATGTCATGCATTGTTTATTCAAAAAATTGCGTTAAAGCAGAGTGATACAGATAGTGTGATAAGCAATGAGTAGGACTATGTCCCTTCCAAGGGCAAGCTGAGGAATGATATTAAATCGAATATTTCGCTCGTTACTGTAATCCACCTGGGAATTCCATGGTATGACGTAGCTGTCTGCCTCCTTGGTTGCTGCATCATGTGTTCGGCAATAGTGCTGCCGGACAGTGTTTCCAGAGATTAAGGTCCTGAAAAAAATAACCAAACGGGAAGCCCCTAGTGCAGTTTAAGTCGCGTCTTGGGGTGTGCCGTAGTTGTGCCCCCCTCCCCACCTGTGCCAATGGTATTTTTAATGTGTAATTATGTACGCGTGGCACGAGTTTCACCATTGGGATGGGATTGGGGTGGCCGTTGTTTTGCTACGCGAGCTCAGATCGCGCTAGACGGTTTATTTGCCGATTGCTCCGAGCGCGCTTGAAGGTGTCCGGGCTTTGAAGCGCCGAACTGGTTGATTGCCTTGAGAGGCTGCTTTGCGCTTCTGCTGCGTGGGCCGCGGTGTGCTCCTCTGTTCGGAGAGAGCGCTCTGTGTTTCCATTGACTGTAATAACTCCACGAGGTCCTGGCATCTTGAGCTTGAGGTATGCATAATGTGGTACCGCATTGAATCTAGCAAATGCGGTTCGCCCAAGCAGCGCGTGATAACCACTGCAGAACGGGACTATATCGAAGGTTAACTCTTCGCTTTGGAAGTTATCCGGGGATCCGAAGACCACTTCCAGTGTAATTGAGCCTGTGCAATGGGCCTCTACACCTGGAATGACGCCTTTAAAGGTCGTTTTTGTGGGTTTGATCCTTGAGGGGTCTATACCCATTTTGCGCACTGTGTCCTGATAAAGCAGGTTCAGGCTGGTGCCACCATCCATAAGGACTCGAGTGAGGTGAAATCCGTCAATGATTGGGTCTACGACCAGTGCGGCGAATCCTCTATGACGGATACTAGTGGGGTGGTCCCTGCGATCGAAGGTGATCGGACAGGAGGACCAAGGGTTGAACTTTGGAGCGACTGGCTCCAACGCATATACGTCCCTGAGCGCACGCTTCCGCTCCCTCTTGGGGATGTGGGTTGCGTATATCATGTTCACCGTCCGCACTTGCGGGGGAAACCTCTTCTGTCCTCTAGTGTGCGGCTGCCGGGGCTCCTCCTCGTCATCACTATGCGGCCCCTTGTCCTTGTTTTCGGCATTAACTTGCCGGCCTGCTTGAACACCCAAGAATCCCTGTTGGTGTGATTGGCTGGCTTGTCTGGGGTGCCGTGTATTTGACACGAGCGATCGAGTATACGGTCCAAGCTGGACGGACTCGGTGTACTTTGTTTGAATGGCTTTTTCCGCTGACCGGGTTTAGAGCCTCTGAATCCGGCATTGACTGCCGTATCCTCGGTATTTTTGCTGTTAATGTGGCGCTTATGTTTGTTGCGACGTGATCTGCTATTGCCGTCCTTTGTATCGGAGGTACCATGGTTCTTTGATATGTTATTACTGCGAGCCAGCCAGCTGTCTTCTCCCGCACAAAAGCGGGTCATGAGCGTCGTGAGAGCTGCCATAGATTTCGGCTTTTCCTGACCAAGGTGCCGGGCTAGCCACTCGTCTCGGATGTTGTGTTCGAAAGCCGCTAAGGCCTCTGCATCTAGACAGTCGACGATTTGATTTTTCTTTGTAAGGAACCGAGTCCAGAATTGCCTGGCCGACTCTTCTGGCTGCTGAATTATGTGGCTCAAGTCATCGGCGTCTGGTGGTCGCACATAAGTGCCCTGAAAGTTGTCGAGGAATGCGGCTTCCAGATCTTCCCAACAGCTAATGGAGTCCGCTAGCAAGCTGTTAAGACAATGCCGCGCTGGTCCTTTGAGCTTTAGTGGGAGGTATTTGATGGCGTGTAAGTCATCACCGCGGGCCATGTGGATGTGGAGGACGAAATCCTCGATCCATACTGCGGGATCTGTTGTGCCGTCATATGATTCAATATTTATAGGTTTGAAACCTTCCGGGAATTGATGATCCATTACTTTGTCTGTGAAGCATAAGGGGTGTGCGGCGCCTCTGTATTGGGCTATATCGCGACACAGCTCGAATGGGTCTTGCCCGCTGTGTTCGGCCCGACCGGATTTACTTTTACTGTATCCGGCGTGACGTTTATCGTCTCGCAGAGTTGTGCGCCCTCGTGATCTGTAGATTGATCTTGCATGCTTTGATTTGTCCTCCAATATGTCTCGCAGGTCTGGCGTATGTCCCCATGCCTTTTTATTTGAATGGCGTCGGGGTGGAGGCTAAGTTTTTGGCTGGAATGCCTCTCTATCGCGGCCATGAGGTGGCCGATCAGCCATATCATACGCTTCTTCCTCCAGTCGGGGTAGTAACCTGCACTTTGGGTAATTCTTGGAGGGGCGCTCGAGTTTATATTCCTCGGCCGCGAGGACTTTAGTCCATCTGTCAGCTAGCAGATCTTGATCATCTTGAAGCTGCTGCTGCTTTTTCTTCAGGCTATTTGCCGTGGCCATAAGCCGGCGCTCGAAGCGCTCTTGTTTGACGGGATCCTCTGGTACAGGGAATTCATCGTCGCCGAGGCTTGCCTCATCTTCGGCGGGGGGGCATGTAATTTTCATCCTCCTCTCCGTCTGCCGCTCTCTCAGGAGGGCAGGCTCCTCCATCCTCCTGCTCCAAATCTTGCTGGAGGGGATTGTTGTTGTCTTCGGCACTATCTGGAGTGTTATTATCTCCTGTGCCGGTATCACCACTTTTGCTTTGGCAGGACTTAGAGCGGTGCCGCTGACGTCGGCGCTTGGGTTGCTTCTTGGAGGGGTCATCCTCCGTTATCTCGTTGCCATTGCCTTCTTTGGGTGTATCCACCATGTATATGTCATATGACGAGGTGGCTTTCCAGTGCCCTATAGGCAATGGTTCATGTTCGTCTCCTACATCGTCGTCCATATCGTCGATGTCTTCGGAGTCGAAGTCGAGCATGTCGGTTAAATCATCGACAGTGGCTACGAAGTGGGTGGTGGGTGGGCGTCGAATTTCTTTGTCGTCCGCATCCCAATCCTGTTGGCCATAGTCCGGCTAGGGCTCTCCTGACAAAGAGAGAGACTTTAGTGAATTCAGAATGTAGTCGAAGGGCGAGTGCTGAAAGATATCCGCGGCTGTGAATTCCATGATCGGCGCCCAATCAGATTCGATTGGCAGGGGCGCGGACGGTTCGGAGTCCAGAAAAGAGTCCGACACCTTGGAGTCACGGGCTTCGCAGAGGATTAGGCTGGTGTTTGGCTCGTTCGCCGTTGAGACTGCAGCCGCTGAGGCGGTGTCTAGCCACCCGTCCTCGATTGGCGGAGTTGGCTCCGAGCTAAGGGTCGGAGCTGATGCGGGCGCGTCCTCTGGGGTAATGTTCGGCGGCAGAGCTAGGTCATACCCATCGTGACAGTGCAGCGCGCCCGGCTGTGGCTCGAATCCGTCGAAGATCAAGTCTCCGCGGATGTCAGCCGTGTAGTTCAAACTTCCAAATCTGACCTGATGGCCAGGGGCGTAGCTTTTAATCTGCTCCAGATGGCCAAGCGAATTAGCCCACAGTGCAAAGCCGCTGAACATGAAGATCTGTCCGGGGAGAAAGGTCTCACCCTGGACCGCATCGTTGTTGATGATCGGAGGAGCCATCGGGCCTAAAGGTGACGACACAGAGGAACTCTCAATGGAAGCACCAATGTCGGTGTCAAAACTGGCAGATCTCAGGTAGGGGGTGCCGAACTGTGCGTCTAGGCCGGATGGTAACAGGAGGGAGAGGACACAATGTTTTACCCAGGTTCGGGCCCTCTTAATGGAGGTAAAACCCTACGTCCTGCTTGATTAATATTGATGATATGGGTAGTACAAGAGTAGATCTACCACGAGATCAGAGAGGCTAAACCCTAGAAGCTAGCCTATGGTATGATTGTATGTTGTCCTACGGACTAAAACCCTCCAGTTTATATAGACACCGGAGAGGGTTAGGGTTACACAAGGTCGGTTACAAAGGAGGAGATATCCATATCCGTATTGCCTAGTTTGCCTTCCACGCCAAGTAGAGTCCTATCCGGACACGAGACGAAGTCTTCAATCTTGTACCTTCATAGTCTAACAGTCCGGCCAAAGGATATAATCCGGCTGTCCAGAGACCCCCTAATCCAGGACTCCCTCAGTGGTTCTAATGCAGTGTCTACCGGAATAGTTGTAAAGTTTAATTTTAGGTGTGCTTAATTTAATTTGAGGGGTGTGTTGTGCTGAGCCCCCCAGCAGAACTATGTTATGTTTCTTCTCGTTACTTTAACTCTTTAGTACGTACATACTAGTATTTCTTACATTTCATCTTTTAGTTGGTATAGTACTACCACTCATTTCTTCACATTATATACATACAATATATATGGCCAACATCTTATAGCCAGCAGTTTAGTTGTCAAAGAATTTCAGGGTGCTTAGTTTTGTCAAAGAATTCCAGGATGCTTAGAGGGTGCTTGGATCCAGGGGACTTATTTTAGTCTGACTAAAAATAGTCTCTTTAAGAGGCTAAAGTTCCAAGAACCCCTGACTAAAGAGGGGCTAAAACTAGTCTTGAGACTAAATTTTTTTAGTCAGGGGTACCCCTACTAAAATGTGGATTAGTCCTCTCTCTACTCATTTAACTCCTCTCCTTTAACATGGGCGAGTTCTGGATTGGAGGGTTTGGAGGATAATAAATGCTCATTAACTTGATTTTAGCCTTTTTAGTATTTGGATCCAAGCATGGGTGAGGCTAGCATGTTTTAGTCCCACTACTTTTAGTCATGGGACTAAAACGTATCCAAGCACCCTCTTAGTTTTATTTGAGAGGTGGGTTGTGCTGGACACCATTATTCTGACTAGCCTTTTTAATAGTACTATATGCATAATTTGGCGACGAGCGCTCTCTATATGTACCACCTTTTTTTTAATTTCAAGTTTTGCTCCATGGCGCAATCCATCGATACTACTGTTGTACAAAAGTATACATTTTTTAAAAGGCTAGAGGGCGGGGCAGTCTAGCTTGGTCGGTTTCACGAGAGGCGAGGGCCTTTGTGATTTGACGGCTCATTACTGCTGGAAGGCGGGGCCTTGTGATTTGACTGCTCGTATAAATGCGCCGACGACCTGATCGAGGAGGAGCAAAGAACCGTGCGGTATACTCAAGTTTTCCACTGGAGTAGTACTGCGACGGAGGAGCACGAAACACGGTAGCCCAGTGCCATATGGCGATAAAAAATGATCTAATTTGTTAGTCATCTCATTGTTAGCATTGTTCTATTCATTCCCTCAAAAAAACATTGTTCTATTCATGCCTCACAGAGAATGTGACACGTGCGGCGAAACACCAGAAGCAAAAGATGAAACACAGTAGCAAAAGAAGAAGGAAGATTATCACCCCAAAAGATCTAATTCGCCGCGGAGTCGTAACTGCTTCTTCGTCGCCTCCACGACCTCCATCTCCTTGCACGTCTCCTCCGCCATCTTCATCATTGTGTCCATGATGCGGCATTTCTCGACACGAGCCTTCATCATTTGTTCCACGGCCATATTACGTACCTTGACAGCAGCCGGGTGCTTGATGCGGAGCTTCGCTAACTCTTCCTTCTATTCCATGGTGAGGGCCTGCAGCATCTACATCGAGGAACTACTATTCTCATGCAGCTTCTTCCAGCCGGCGTTCTTCTCCTTCAACAGGTCGATCTCGTGGCAGAGCTTCGCATTGTCCTCCCGAAGTCGCAGGATTTCGACGGCCGCCTTCTTCTATGAGGCAATGCTCTTCTTCAGCAGCATCACCAAGCCAGCGGTCAACTCCCCCTGCTGATTGAGCTCAGCGGGCATGTCATCGAGGCTCTCCTTCAGCAACTCCATCAAGCCCAGGATGAACTCCTTCTGCTTATTGAGCTGATCGGGCATGCCATCGAGGGATAACGACTCCAGCTCCGCCGGCTCGGCATGTTCGCCTCCGCGGCTAGGGCGCTCCTGGGAGCCATCGCCTGCGCGTGAGAGATCTTTCGAGGTCTCTGCATGGCGGCGAGCCCTCTTTTTTTTTCTGCAGCCTTGGTTGCCGCTCCCTTGTTACGAGTAGTTCTCGACCTAGAGCTCTGCTCACCGGCCATGGCAACGACGGACGAAGAAGAAGCACTTATGAGGAGGAAAGGTAGAGTGATTTTCGGTTAGGTAGTTCCCCTTTTTATAACCTAAGTACTAGCACTAATCCTAATACCTGCATAGTGGGAACACGTTCAGGTTTGGTACGTACTACTAGTAGGTGTGAGCAGGCTTTCGAATGTGATGGGAACAAGGTAAAGATTAATTGATGGTTTTGGTTTCGAGGCCCGAAACGGCTCCTGATGAGTTTAGCGGAACATAAATTTCAAGTACAACTAGACTGCTCAAATGCGTAAATATTATGTTACTATCAAAAATTGGCACAAAATACGAAGGAGACCAATGGAAGTACTACTAGCAACCCACGATTTAACTACTCGCATGCGCACAGTGGAGTAATAATGTCTTTCTTCCGCCTTCACGTCCACTCAATTTGCATGCGCTGTATTAATTGACCATCAATGAAGTGAACGACTTTACACGCGTCAAATTATCACATGGGGTGGATCTTGGTACAAAATTGCATCCGCCCGTGTACCCGCGTGTGCGTGCGAGGAATGAGTGTGTGCATGGCGTGCGTGCACATCTTCCTTCGTGCATGTACCGCCAGTATGGCTCATGGAGGATGAGTACATTCTTCTGGAACCAGCAGCACCTCACTGTGATCAATCCACGCAAGGAGGTCGCGACAACGCCTACCCATGTGCCACGTGGCTTCATGAACTGTAAGAGAGACACTGTGTAGCGTGCCATTGGTATTCTAATTTACGTTTTTGCACATACTCGAAGTACTAGTAAGGTACACGTGCATTGCATGCATCAGATTTTGCAACCAAATTATGAATAAATACCACACTATAGCATGTAAGCTCTGAGTCATATATGCCTGATGTATCCCTTCGTTTAATTCTTATAGTTCATCTCATTCAAAATCAATTAATTTTTATAAAAAAGCTAAGAACGCGGGAATAGGAAAACATGGGATTATAGTGGAATGTCGTCTTGAATCCTACAGGATTGTACGAGTGTTTGATTGTGCATAGAAAAAACGTAGAATTTTTTCAAAGAGGTTTGAGTGGATGGGATGTTTCCTATGAAATCTAGTGCAAATGAATCATATGGAAAAATTCCTATGGTTTACAATCCTACGAATCAAACAACCAAGATAGGAAAAATTCCTAATGATTAGAATCCTCCAAAATTCCTTTGAGAATCCTTTGAATCAAAGAAGCCCTTAATCTATTTTATGATTCATGGAATTGTGCGTTGTAAAGCATAAAGTAAAAAACAAATAATGGCAATTCAACTAGAAAAAAGTTTGGCAGTTATGATATGGATGATTCTAGAACAAAAGAGAACCACTGTTGTTTTGAGGTTTGTGCATTATGCTTAAGTTCAACCATGGAGTCTGCTAGATTGTACATGTGGCAAAATCCGGTGGGGGGCTAGAAGATGGTGCGAGGGGCCGAGTGGAGGGAGACTATGAAGGAATGCACAAGTGCGAGATCGATATTTAGAGAAAGAGGGTGAACACGTGCGCTGATGCGCGTAGTGGCGGAGCCATGAAAAATAAATGAGCTAGGGGGCCAAGCATTGCTAATCCTTTACGAGGAGGGTCAATTCATGAACTTAAACCATTTTTAGCAGCAATTGTCTAATGATCACATTCATATTAGCCTTGATATATAGTGATGTTAGGGGGGAGGGGGCAGGGCCCTTACTGCCCCCTGTCTTTGCCATTGTGCACGCGTCTGAGAGATGAAGCGGAAGGCATGGATGATGAGAGGGGGACGTTGGATACATAATTAATGTGGGTGTATTAGCTATATATGTTAATCCTATATATAGAGGTATAATTGATCGATGTGGACGTGGGAAAGAGGGTGAGACCTCACTGGATATATCGATTGATCGGTTTGTGTGGAAAACTATGAAAGACCTAGCTATATACACACATACATAGAGGAACATCGATCGTTGCGCATGCACGTGTGAGAGATAAAGAATGCCTGATATGATGGAGAGGGGATGTGTGTTGGTGTGTGCCTTCATGGGAGACCGACCTGAAGAAAAAGATTGCATGCGTGTGATGGATAATGCCGACTGGTAGTGTGTGTGCATGCATGCACGAGAGAAGGTTAGTGGTACAATTATAAAGAGAAGACTACTGTGTGGGTGTAAAAGAATAGCTGAATAGGTGAGGTCACAATCAATGTAAAGTTGAATTCAAATATTTGAATAAGAGATCCTGATGTTTGAAACCCATGCATGCATGAATATAATGGAGATCTGCGCGGTGTGGTTTGGAAACGAGCATGTTGTAATGCATACACATTGAACAAGGTCAGACTGATTTGAATTTGAGATACCGATGGCATACATCATTTGGCCACGTCGCATCCGTGCATGGACACACTATTCTAATTGGAGATGATGGGCGGCTTTTGCATCACATATCTATATCTATACCCCTATATATATTATATTTTATATATTTTTTATATTGTGTGCGGGTAACTTTAACTTTGAAAGATGGTCGTTGGATGAGGCGAATCCGATGGTCCAAAGATGGCAAATTTGAGCACTACTGGCCATTGGATATCATCTAGATTCCACCAGATTTCGCCACATGTATAATCTAGAAGACTCCATGGTTGAAATTAACCTTAATGCACAAACATCAAAACACAAGCACTTCTTATTTGTTCTAGAATCTTCCGTATCAGAATTGCCCAAATGTTTTTCTACAAGATTTGCCATTATTTGTTTTTACTTTATGTCTTACGACGCACAATTCCATGAATCTTAAAATAGATTAGCTTTCTTATAAAAACTAGATGATTTTGAATGAAATGAACTATAAGTATTAAACGAACATCTACATCATGCATATATGATTTAAATCTTGCATGCTATAATGTGGTATTTATTCATAATTTGGTTGCCAAATCTCATGCGTGCAATGCACGTGTACCTTACACTAGTCTAAATGGTGTTTGTGTGTGTGTTGTGCGTGTTGAGGTGCAAATTGTCTTTTTTTGGGTTTACGTTAAGCTTGTTCTTCCAAAATTTCAAGTCGCGCCTTGTTATACCAAAAATTCAAGCTAGCGTCTCTGTCTATCGTGCTAGGAAACTCCCGCCTCTTCAACCCGCGCCTTGTTAGCCCGAAATATTTAAGATATTTCTTTGTCTCGTTGTGCTCCGACAACTCCCTCCATCTCAACCCGCGCCTTGCTATTCCGAAATTACAACGCGCGCGAAAACTCCCACCTCCTGTGAAATCCCGACACGTGAAATGCCCGTGGTACCCCTGAACCGAAAGAACCGCCTCAAATCAGTGGGGGTACTTTTGTAACTTACCCCACATTTCGGACAAGCGCGTCTCTAAGCCATGGTTCCCCACTGCCATCCCATCCGCCCACCCATTCATACACCAAGGCCGCGAAAACCTGCGACGAAACCCCACACCCTGCTCCGTCCGCCACCCAGCCGGAGCCTCTTCCCCGACGACGTCGTCCACAGCAACACCTCGACGTCCCTCATCCACCGTACCGGATGAGGATCCATCGTCGATCTCATCGTCCCGCCGGTTCCGCCACCCCATCCTCCACCTCCAAGGAGCTGCCCCGACGTTCCCCTCGTCTTTCGCGCCACCTCCATTCCCACACCACCGTCTTCACCTGCACCACCGGAAGAGCATCATCATCACCGTTTCCTCGGATGAAGCTGTGGCCTAATCGGTGCTACCAAAGAGTTTGTACACTAATCACCGCATTTTCTTCTTGATTCGATCTCACGGTGCTGCCGGCGCTCGGTCCCGAGCCGACACGGCGCGGCTCCATCCGCGGCGGCATCGCCGGCCACTTCCTCCACGGCGTCGCTCCCTCGGCGGCGACGTCCACATCAGTAGGACCTGCTGTTGCTTTAGCTCTCGCTCGCGCTGGTGCTCTGCTCTTGCTCTCGGTCCCCTGCCTGGTCTGCTCTTGCTCGCGCTTCTTCTCTCGCTCTTGCTCTTGCTTGCGATGCTGCTCCGATTTAGCTACACTTCACTTTGATGCCGCCGGGGTGAAGGAAGAACCAGCCGCAGCGGGGAGGGGGGCTCGCCAGAGAGGTACCCCACTATCTATCTTAGGGTTCATGATGGGGGCGGCGGTCGCCGGCGGTGGCGGGGCGTTAGCGGGGCGGTGGCGTGGGGATCACCAGAGAAAAAGCTCGGCACGGGGGGGGGGGGGGCTAGAGGGATGGTCGGGGCGACGGCGGACCAGCGGTGGGGAGTGTTTTCGGGGCGGGCGGGGCGGCGCACCACCGGCCGCAGGCGGTAGGGGGCTGCTGTTTGGCCAGCTCAGGGGGGTGGAGGTTGAAGATGAACCGTAGGGCCTTGATTTCGTATCCAATGTCTGCAAAATCGACTGACCAGAGATGAAAAAGTCAGTCGACCGACGTGTAGCCTCACCTTGCTAGTGCGTTCAGTTTCGACAACAAAATTCAGTTTCGGCAGTTAAGTTCAGTTTCGACAGTTAAGTTCAGTTTCGACAGTTAAATTCAGTTTCGACAGTTAAGTTCAGAGATGAGCGGCTGATGTATTTTACATCTAGCACTTTGTGTTTATGTATTTTACATCATGTATTGGAGATGCTATTAGAATTCCACTCAGGTTAACGTTGTTCGTTGTCTCTCTTGTCCTGCTTCAGCCTCGGCGTCGTACAACTCACTGGAGCTGCTCCAACGATGAAACCCTCCATCACAGCGGAGCAGTACCTCGGGCTCCATCTCCAGACACCTAAGATCTTCTTCCCCTCCTCCGACAGCCAAGTCAGCCGGAGCATCCTCACCGGCTAACCCAATCATGCTAAGATCGACATGGCTTCGCCAAAGAGGTTGTACACTGTTGCATCTCTTTTTTACTATACATGTTATATATATTATCCACCGAGCACTCGTAGTAATGGGAAATACGATTATTTTATCCTACTATATGACAAGCAGTGAGGTACCAGGCAACTTAGCTATCCGTGATGGACTCTCTTGAACGCTATCATTATTTATCTCTGCGCGTTTGAGCTGTGCATTTGTCGATGGGCCTGGGAGTTGAGCTAGTATGGCAGTGGCCCGGGTCCAAAGTAATAGAAGTAGCACAAAAACATTTTTTTAGTGTAGGATTTTCCTTGCTCAAGCCTGCCTACTAGAATCGCCAGTGCTTGAAAGGAAAAGTGAATGAAAAACATCGGAATTGGAAAGTTTCCTATGGTACTACTTTTCATGAATTTGGTGCAAAGGAATGGAGCAAAGGAAAACTGTAGGATTTGTTCCTTTAGTGTCTCCTCGAAAGAAAAACTGTAGGAATTCTAATTTCCACTTCTCCTCCTTTTCATATTCCTATTCATCAAGCACAAGACTAAGAGATAGTAGCATAATAGCATTATAACCGTACATTTTCTTGTGGTTTGACTTAATCTCACCATGCTTTTTTGCATCCTGTGATCTTCCAATTGTTGTGAATCAAACACCCAGATTGGCAGAAATCCTATGTTTTTAAATTCTCTGTTTTGCACGTGCATTCCTATCCTATTCCTGTCTATTTTCCTATCCTTGCATTGTTAGAATCCTCAAATTCAAACAAGCCCTTACTCAATTACTTCTGTTACAGATATGTGTCAAAGAAAACCTTGTGTGGTTTGTCCTGCTCCTGCGGCGCTGTGTTCCACCCCAGCTCAGCTGCTCCAACGATGGAAGGGTTCACCACAGCAGGGATCCGCTCTCTAGACTGTCTTTTGACGCCTCAGATCTTCTTCCTCGCCGCCGGCAGCCACGGTAACTGCATTACCATCATCAACTGAGCAGATGACCTTGAGGACTACACGGGTCCGCAAGAGAGGTCGCACTCTTCCGTGTCTTCTTACGTTATGCGTCGCTTAATATGATGACATGTTACATTATTGTTGTGTTCACCTATTAGACTCCGAGTTAGGTCCAAACTAATGCTGAAACTTTAGTTTTTAAATGGTTGTGGGGTACATATTGGGGCAGCAATCAGTACTATCTGTCTACTATCTGGTTAATCTCCGGTGTCTACTATGAGTTTCATGTTGGGTGCAAACAAACATTAAAGGAGCCATTATCTGTATTTTTTAACTAAAGCTATTATCTGCCTGCTATCATTAGTTTTGGGTCTATCCACAGTTTGCTACCATCACTCTGGATTTGTGCATGCACTCCTTACATAATCTCACTATGTTTTATTCCTATGCATGCCAGTTATTGTACACAATGGAACTGATCATGTAGAGCAAAAGATACGAGCCTTGCGTGGCAATAAAATTTCATGCAGACGTCGTTCCATGGTGGGCGCAAAGGCAGCCCCCCTCCACCCATTTCGGATCGTAATTAAGAGGAAGATAACTATTATGAGGGGGATTCAGAAGGAGAAGACCACTCCTATTTACCCCATGAGGTCTTTGCTCTAACTTGGCATGCTGATGTTGGTAATATCATGCATATGGTGCCTTGCATTGCTTACTGTATATATTAAAGATGGCATATGCTTAGTTTAGACATGCTTTGTGTCAATGCCATTTGTTTAGTTTCTTTATCGTATATGTGAATCATGCAATGCCATCTTGTGTAGCCAGGCATCATATATGTGAATTTTGCAATGCCACCCTGGTTAGCCAGTCATCTCATATGTGAATTATATCATGCCATCATTTTTTTATTACGTGTTAAATTTGTCAACAATTTTAGTACATTAAATTACTCTTCCTGTGCATCAGCCATTTGGCACGGTCATGGAAAAATCTGGAGTGGAAACAAGGTCTTCAGAGCAGACAATGCTATCTGACGAAGCGCATGTCTTGCTGGTTACTGATAGCTCCTCAGAGGAGGATTCAGAGACAGATGACCAGTCATATTCCCCCCCCCCCCGAGGTGCATGCCCTAACTTGGCAGGGTTATGTTGCTCATATCGTGCGTATGGTATCTTGCATTGCTATGTCATTTGCATAGTTTAGACATGCTTTGTGTGAATGCCACCTGTTTAGTGTCTAATTACCATATATGTGAATTATGCAATGCCGTCTTGTTGCAAGACATTATATATGTGAATTATGCAATGTTATCTTGTTGCAAGGCATTATGTATGTGAATTATGCAATGGCATGTTGTTTAGGCAAGCGTCATATATGTGAATTATATCATGTCGTCCTTTTTTGTATTTCTCATTGCTTTTGTCAACAATGTTTGTATATTCAACTGCTCTTCCTGTGCATCAGCCATTTGAATTGGTGATGGAGAAATCTGGAGTGAAAACAAGGTCTTCAGAGCAGACAATGCTACCTGCTGAAGCAGATATCTTGCTGGTTACAGATAGCTCTTCAGAGGAGGATTCAGAGGCAGATGACCAGTCCTATTATCCCCCTGAGGTGTATGCTCAAACTTGGCAGGGTTATATTACTCATATAATGCATATGTTGTATTGCGATGCTTAGTTTTTACATCATATACACAATATTGAATGCCATCTCCTTGGTTGACACATCATATATGCGATTGCCCTCTGCTCACTTCCTTAGTATATAAATCATATATTTGAATTATGTCATGCCATGATGTTTACATAGACAGCATGTATCTGAATTATGGCATGCCAACCCATTTTCTAAAGACATAATATAGTTATATCATCTCGTCCTGTTTACATAGTCATCATATTTAAATTATGTCATTCTATCCGTGAATTATATCATGCCATCATGTTTCCATCGACGGCATGTTTGTGATTTATGGCATGCCAACCACTTTAATAGACCAATCGTATAGTTATATCATGTCATCCTGTTTACATAGTCATCATATTTTGAAGTATGTCATTCTATCCTGTTTAGTTAGCCATCATACATGTGAAATTGTGTCATGCTATCCTGTTTAATTAGCCATCATATATGTGAAATTATGTCCTGCTATTCTGTTTGCTTAGACAACATAAATGTGAATTATTTCATGCCCTGTTTTCTTCCCTACTATCCATTGCACCTGTCTATCTTACAATGTCTGTACATTCAATTACTTTTCTTGTTTATCAGCCATTTCAATTGGAGGGAGTGATGGCAGTATCTGTGGGAGTAAAAACACGGTCTTCAGAAAAGATCATGCTACCTGTTGATGCAGATAGAACCACGGTTGTACTTGCCCAAGAACCAGCCCCACCACACATAACCCACACTCATGCAGATTGTACCCCTACCCAGTTGGACAGAGAACCAGCTACACCCCTTCTAACCCCAACCCCAGCAGATAGACACCTATTTCCCGTTGACACATCACCGTCTCCACCATAGAGCACCCAAACATGAGCAGTTAGTAAGGCAACTTCAATGCCCAAATCACGAGGACCACCACTCCGAACCCGAAGTCAACACTTAAAGTAGAAGAAGAATTGTTCTCAGGTCAGGTTCCGTAGCTATAGTTCATACTACTTTGCTCTTGCATCACTGTATTTACTGATACCAACTAATTTCAAATTTGAAGGATGCAATTGAAACTCCAATGGCGCAACAGGTATGTTTTAAAACCTGTTTCTTCAACATGTTTGGCTGTTTGCTGTTGTAACTTGCTCTATGTTGATTTCAGTTTCAATTGAATAAACAGTTATGTTCTCATGCCATGCACATTACAAGTGTTGTTATTACTGTGTAGTTTCCCACACTTATATTCTATCTATGCTGCTTTGTCTTAAATGGATATGATTCGAACTGTATCTATCTTGATTTGGCAACATAAACTAGAATGATATAGACCATACAATGACCATACTACATAGATATATGTTTGTTTCATGCTGTTATCCTGTCCACCTTACTACTGAACTGGTTTACCAAAATGAGTTTCATATACTACATTGTAAACCTGAGATGTGTTTGTTTGTTACTCTTTTAGAATGCGGATAAAATATTTGAGAAGAGTACCCTGTTATGCAATGGTAAAGGAAGTAATGCAGATAAGGTTCAAGATAGTGAGACATCCATGTTGGTCTCCAAGAAAGCTGATAAAAACTATATTGAAGACACTGAGACAACCCCAAAGTCCTGTCTTGATGCAGTTTGCTAGTGGCTGCAATAACCTATTTTTAAAACTAGGCCATAATAACCATGGGCTAATATTTACTGTAGTGACACTGGGCCTCCTACGGGCCGTAGAAATAGTGGGCCTTCTACGGGCCATAGAAACAGTGGGCCTTCTACGGGCCGTAGAAACAACGGGCCTTCTATGGGCCGTATCATCAATGGGCCTTCTACGGGCCGTATCATCAATGGGCCTTATACGGGCCGTATGATTGATTGGCCAAACATGGGCCCTATACGGGCCGTATGATTGATTGGCCAAACATGGGCCTTATACGGGCCGTATGATTGATTGGCCAAACATGGGCCAAACAGACCGCATTCTGGCCGTAAACGGGCTAGAGTTGGAATCGTCCATTCATGGGCCGACCATAACGGGCCATCGTTAATAGGCCGTATTTGATGACGCTATGAAAACGGCCCAACGTATTAACGGACCACAAACGGGCCGACTGTAACCACGGGCTGAATTTGGCCCACAAGCAGAAAATGATAGTAACGGGCCGTAAGTAAACGAATGCTGGAAATGAGCCCAAGAATAAATGGGCTCTGAGAAGGCCGAAAGATAACATGGGCTGGAGACGGCCCAACAGAATAACGGGCCGTTAATGGGTATAAAGTGATACACTGTTCATTACGAGCCAGTTTCACCACGGGCCGTTAATGGGTGTAAAGTGATACACTGTTCATTATGGGCTAGTTTCAGCGCAGGCCGCTAATGGGCCAAGAGTTATAAAGGGCCTCATATGGGCCGAAAGACGTCATGGGCTATGCATGGGCCAGAAGTGAAAACGGGCTGGAATCATATTGGACGGCCCAGATGATGCTACTGGGCCTAATTCGGATAGGGCATAACGGGCCTTGGGTTAGCGGGCTATAAATGGGCTATATGCGAACAGGCCATTAACAGGCTTTCCATGGGCCGACCTGCCAGCTTTTGACCAAGTCAAATGGGCCAGCCTTTTCACAGGAATGGGCCACTGTTGGGCCGTCCCATGTGTCGACGTATCATAGGCACCTTCTGTCCAGCAGTGGATGACATCTGTCCCAATGATGAGCCTACAGGTGTTTCCTCTAGCCAATGATGATTTTACACGTGGAAAATCCCCATTGGTCGGGGCTGTTAATGGGTTATCGGATCCAAAACCCGACCCGATAGCTTAACGGCGTTCCATTACGGTGGATGCCATGTGTCGGTCACCCTTGACGAAAGCACTTCTGTGACGCGCGATTTATTGTCATGGAAGTGGACACTTCCGTGATGATAATTTTGGTAATGTCATGGAACACTTCTACGACAGCACGGGTATGACTATCTTGATTCTGTCATAAATTTGTCATTGATGTACATGCATGACAAAAAAAGTGACCTACTGTGACAAACACGTATCATCACGAAAGTGTATTTTTTTGTAGTGGGTGGCTGAACAATAGGTGCAGAAATCAATGCTTTCTTAAGTATTTCAAATGCTTCTACACAATCATCATCAAAGACAAATGGTATATCTTTTTGTAATAAATTAGTCAGAGGCCGAGAATTTTTTGAGAAGTCCTTAATGAACCTCCTATAAAAACCGGCATGACCAAGGAAACTTTTTATACCTTGATGTCCTTGGGACATGACATCTTTTCAATAGCATCAACCTTGGCTTTATCAACTTCAATACCTCTTTTAGAAACTTTATGCCCCAAGACAATACCTTCATTAACCATAAAGTGGCACTTTTCCCAATTCAATACAAGATTAGTTTCTTCACATCTCTATAAAACTCGATCAAGGTTGCTCAAGAAATCATCAAAAGAAGATCCATAGACGGAAAAGTCGTCCATGAAAACCTCACAAATCTTTTCACAGAAGTCAGAGAATATAGCCATCATGCATCTTTGAAAGGTAGCAGGTGCATTACATAAACCAAAAGGCATACGTCTATAAGCAAAAGTACCAAAAGGGCATGTAAAAGTAGTCTTTGATTGATCTTTAGCTGACACAGGTATTTGAGAGAAACCAGAATAACCATCTATAAAGCAAAAATGTGTGTGTTTAGATAGTCTTTCTAGCATTTGATCGATAAAAGGTAAGGGGTAATGATCTTTTTTAGTAGCCTTATTTAATTTGCGGAAATCAATTACCATCCTCTAACCTGTAATAATTCTTTGAGGAATCAATTCATCTTTGTCATTAGGAACAACAGTAATGCCTCCTTTCTTAGGGACACAATGGACAGGGCTTACCCACTGACTATCAGCAATAGGATAAATTATACCTGCCTCAAGGAGCTTTAGTATCTCCTTTCTTACCACTTCTTTCATTTTAGGATTTAGCCGGCGTTGATGATCACGAACTGGTTTAGCATCTTCTTCCAAATTAATTTTATGTTGACATAGAGTGGGACTAATGCCCTTAAGATCATCAAGAGTATACCCAATAGCAGCATGGTGCTTCTTCAGAGTTTTCAATAATCTCTCTTCTTCATGTTCTGAAAGGTTAGCACTAATAATAACAGGATATATCTTTTTCTCATCAAGATAAGCATATTTAAGAGTATCAGGTAACGGTTTAAGCTCAAACACGGGATCACCCTTTGGTGGAGGAGGATCCCCTAGGATTTCAACAGGTAAATTATTTTTCAGCATAGGCTCCTGTTTAAAGAATACTTCATCTAATTCCCTTCTTTCATTCATAAACATATCATTTTCATGGTCTAGCAAGTATTGTTCTAAAGGATCACTAGGAGGTACGGCAATAGAAGCAAGACCAATAATTTCATCCTTACTAGGTAATTCTTCTTCACGGTGTTGTCTACTAAATTTAGAAAAATTAAATTCATGAGTCATGTCATCTAAACTGATAGTAACAACATCCCTTTTGCAATCTATGGTAGCATTAACAGTATTTAAGAAGGGTCTACCAAATATAATGGGACAAAAGCTATCTTGTGGAGGAGGATCCCCTAGGATTTCAACAGGTAAATTGTTTTTCAGCATAGGCTCCTGTTTAAAGAATACTTCATCTAATTCCCTTCTTTCATTCATAAACATATCATTTTCATGGTCTAGCAAGTATTGTTCTAAAGGATCACTAGGAGGTACGACAATAGAAGCAAGACCAATAATTTTATCCTTACTAGGTAATTCTTCTTCATGGTGTTGTCTACTAAATTTAGAAAAATTAAATTCATGAGTCATGTCATCTAAACTGATAGCAACAACATCCCTTTTGCAATCTATGGTAGCATTAACAGTATTTAAGAAGGGTCTACCAAATATAATGGGACAAAAGCTATCTTGTGGGGAACCAAGAACAAGAAAATTAGTAGGATATTTAGTTTTCCCACACAAGACATCAACAACTCTAACAATTCCCATTGGTGAAATAGTATCTCTATTGGCAAGTTTAATTATGACATCAATATCTTCCATCTCAGCAGGTGCAATATCATGCATGACTTCTTTGTATAAGGAATCGGGTATTGCACTAGCACTAGCACCCATATCACATAAGCCATGATAACAATGATCTCCTATTTTAACAGAAATAACAAGCATGCCTACCACAGGTCTAGGTTTATCTTTATCATGGGGTTTAGCAATTCTAGCAGTTTCATTACAGAAATAAATAACATGCCCATCTATATTATCAGACAAGAGATCTTTAACAATAGCAATATTAGGTTCAACTTTAACTTGCTCAGGAGGTGTATATGTTTTAATATTGCTTTTACGAACCACAGTTGAAGCTTTAGCATGATCCTTTATCCTAAAAGGGAAAGGTGGGTTCTCAACATAAGAAGTAGGAACAATAGGATCATTATAAGTAATAGTCTTTTCTTCAACTTTAATAGGTGCAGCTACTTTTACTTCTATGGGAGGATGATATTTAAATCACTTCTCCTTGGGGAGATCAACATAAGTAGCAAAAGATTCACAGAAAGAAGCTACTATCTCAGAGTCAAGTCCATATTTAGTGCTAAATTTACGAAAAATGTCGGTATCCATAAAAGATTTAACACAATCAAAACTAGGTGTCATACCTGACTCCTTACCATTGTCGAGGTCCCAATCTTTAGAGTTGCATTTAATTCTTTCCAACAAATCCCATTTGAATTCAATAGTCTTCATCATAAAAGAGCCAGCACAAGAAGTATCAAGCATGGTGCGGTTGTTACCAGAAAGTCGAGCATAAAATTTTTGAATAATCATTTCTCTTGAGAGCTCATTATTGGGGCATGAATATAACATTGACTTAAGCCTCCCCCAAGCTTGAGCGATGCTTTCTCCTTCGCGAGGCCAAAAATTATATATATATAATTGCGATCACGATGAACAAGATGCATAGGATAAAACTTCTGATGAAATTCCAATTTCAACCGTTTGTAATTCCAAGATCTCATATCATCACATAGCCTATACCATGTCGATGCATCTCCCCTCAAAGATAATGGGAAGACCTTCTTCTTAACAACATCTCCGGGTACACCTGCAAGCTTAAAAAATCCACAAACTTGATCCACATATATCAAATGTTCATCAGGATGTTTTGTACCATCTCCTAGAAAAGTATTAGCTAGAAGTTTTTCTATCATACCCGAAGGAACTTCAAATCAAGCATTTTCATTTTAATTTTCATTTTCAGTAGGTTCAGTAGGTTGAGGAGCAACTCTTTGCTCTACTGGTCGGGGTGAAGATACCCCGAACAAGCCCCTCAGAGGATTACCTTCCATGGTAATAAGTGACAGTAAATTTCAGCACACTATATAAATTTTTCCTTACCAAATTCCACCTACCAAAGGCGCTTCACTCCCCGGCAACGGAGCCAGAAAAGAGTCTTGATGACCCACAAGTATAGGGGATCTATCGTAGTCCTTTTGATAAGTAAGAGTGTCGAATCCAACGAGGAGCAGAAGGAAATGATAAGCGGTTTCCAGCAAGGTATTCTCTGCATGTACTGAAATAAGTGGTAACAGATAGTTTTGTGATAAGATAATTTTTAACGAGCAACAAGTAACAAAAGTAAATAAGGTGCAGCAAGGTGGCCCAATCCTTTTTGTAGCAAAGGACAAGCCTAGACAAACTCTTATAAGATGTAAAGCGCTCCCGAGGACACATGGGAATATCGTCAAGCAAGTTTTCATCACGTTCATATGATTCGTGTTCGGTACTTTGATAATTTCGTATGTGAGTGGACCGGTGCTTGAGTGCTGCCCTTATTTGGACAAGCATCCCACTTATGATTAACTTCTATTGCAAGCATCCACAAATACAACAAAAGTATTAAGGTAAACCTAACCATAGCATGAAACATATGGATCCAAATCAGCCCCTTACGAAGCAACGCATAAACTAGGGTTTAAGCTTCTGTCACTCTAGCAACCCATCATCTACTTATTACTCCCCAATGCCTTCCTCTAGGCCCAAATAATGGTGAAGTTTCATGTAGTCGATGTTCACATAACACCACTAGAGGAGAGACAACATACATCTCATCAAAATATCGAACGAATACCAAATTCACATGACTACTAATAGCAAGACTTCTCCCATGTCCTCAGGAACAACAGTAACTACTCAAAAAGCAAAAACATGTTCATAATCAAAGGGGTATTAATATGCATATAGGATCTGAATATATAATCTTCCACCAATTAAACCAACTACCATCAACTACAAGGAGTAATTAACACTACTAGCAACCTACTAGCACCAATCCCAGACTTGGAGACAAGAATTGGATACAAGAGATGAACTAGGGTTTTGAGATAAGATGGTGCTGATGAAGATGTTGATGGAGATTGCCCTCTCCCGATGAGAGGAGCGTTGGTGATGACAATGGAGATGATTTCCCCCTCCGGGAGGGAAGTTTCCCTGGCAGAACAGCTCCGCCAGAGCCCTAGATTGGATCCGCCAAGGTTCCGCCTCGTGTCGGAGGAGTTTCGTCCGAGAAGATGGCTTATGATTTTTCTCATCGAAAGACTCCATATAGTAGAAGATGGCCACCGAAGGGCCACCAGGGGGCCCACGAGGTAGGGGGCGCGCCCAGGGGGCTAGGGCGCACCCCCCACCCTCTTGGGCAGGGTGTGGCCCCCCTGGTGAGGTTCTTGCTCTCAGTATTTTTTTATATATTTGGAAAACATCTTCCGTGAAGTTTCATGACTTTTGGAGCTGTGCAGAATAGGTCTCTAATATTTGCTCCTTTTCCAGCCCAGAATCCCAGCTGCTGGCATTCTCCCTCTTTATGTAAACCTTGTAAAATAAGAGAGAATAGGCATAAGTATTGTGACATAATGTGTAATAACAGCCCATAATGCAATAAATATTGATATAAAAGCATGATGCAAAATGGACGTATCACTGGCTTGTCGGGGGTGCCGTGGATTTGACACGAGCGATCCAGTATGCGATCCAGACTGGACGGAGCCAGAGTATTTCTTTTGAATGGCTTTTTCTGCTGACCGGATCTGGAGCCTTTGAATCCGGCGTTGACTGCCGTATCTTCGGAGTTATCGCCGTTATTGCGGTGCTTTGGTCTATTATGATGCTGCCTACCATTAACGTCTTTGGTATCCAAGGTATCTGGATTCCTTGATGTGTTGTTGATGTGAGCCAGCTAGCTGTCCTTGCCCGCGCAAAAGCGGGTCATGAGTGTTGTGAGGGCTGCCATGGATTTCGGCTTCTCCTGGCCGAGGTGGCGAGCGAGCCATTCGTCGCGAATGTTATGCTTAAATGCCGCTAGGGCTTCTGCATTCGGACAGTCTACAATTTGATTTTTCTTAGTCAGGAACCGTGTCCAGAATTGTCTGGCCGATTCCCCTGGCTACTGGGTTATGTGGCTCAAGTCATCAGCATCCGGTGGCCGCACATAAGTGCCCTGGAAGTTGTCAAGAAATGCATCTTCCAAATCCTCCCAACTGCCGATGGAATCTACTGGCAAGCTATTCAGCCAATGCCAAGCTGGTCCTTTGAGTTTTAGTGGGAGGTACTTGATGGCATGTAGATCATCACCGCGGGCCATGTGGATGTGAAGGAGGAAATCCTCAATCCATACAACGGGATCTGTTGTGCCGTCGTATGATTCGATGTTTACGGGTTTGAAACCCTCCCGGAATTCATGATTCATAACTTCATCAGTGAAGCATAGGGGGTGTGCGGCGCCTCTGTGCCGGGCTATATCCCGACGTAGTTCGTATGAGTCTTTTCTACTGTATTCGGCCCAGCTGGATTTACTCTTGGTGTATCCGACGCGACGATCATCGTCCCGTGTGGGCGCACGTGTTCGTGTCCCGTATATTGACCTTGCAATTTTTGCCTTGCTGTCCAAGATGTCTCGCAGGTCCTCTGTGTTTCCCCAAGCCTTAGTATCTTTGTCTGAGTGGCGATGGGGTGCGGACTGAACTTAGGCTGAAATGCCTCTCTAGCTCGGCTGCGTAGTGGCCGGTCAGCCGCATCGTACACTAGTGAATGAGGCTTCAATGCTTCCTCCTCGAGGTGAGGTAGCAACCTGCGTTTGGGGTAACTCTTGGACGGTCGCTCGAATTCATGCTCCTGAGCTGCAAGGACTTCGGTCCATCTGTCTGCTAGCAAGTCTTGATCAGCTTGAAGCTGTTGCTGTTTCTTCTTTGGGCTACTTGACATGGCCATAACCGGCGCTTGAAGCGCTCTTGCTCGACGGGGTCCTCAGGCACGATAAACTCGTCATCGCCGAGGCTCGCCTCGTCTTCGGAGAGAGGCATGTAATTGTCCTCCTCTGGTTCTCCATATGCTGCCCGCTCTGGGGGGCTAGCTTGTTCGTCCTCTAGCTCTGCACTGTGTTGGAGGGGATTGTTGTTGTCTTTGGCGCTATCCGGGGTGTTATTATCTCCTGTGCCGGTATCACTGCTCCTGCTGTGGCGGGACTTAGAGCAGCGCCGCTGATGTTGGCGCTTGGGTTGATTCTTGGAGGGGTCATCCTCCGCTTTCTCGTCGCCATTGGCTTCTTTGGGAGTGTCCACCATATATATATATATATATATATATATATATATATATATGAAGAGGTGGAGGTCCAGTGCCCTGAGGGCGGTGGATCCTGTTCATCTCCGGCTTCGTCGTCCATACCGTCAAAGTCTTCGGAGCCGAAGTCGAGCATGTCGTTTAAGTCGTCGACAGTGGCTACTAAGTGGGTGGTGGGTGGGCAGCGAATTTCTTTGTCGTCCACATCCCATTCTAGCCGGACATAGTTCGGCCAAGGTTCTTTTTGGGGATATTACTGCTGGGCGTAAACCGGCCTATCTAGGCCGGGTCAACTTCATCAGTAGTTCCAGAAGTTATAAAGCCCAAGGAGGCAGATGAGGGCCTAAGGCCCGTAGCCGGTTCAAGACTTGTAGCTGTAAACCGGAATTTGTATATAAACTTGTATTGTAAGTTAGGAATAAGGGGAGACCAACCCGGATACGAATACCGACCGGTGTTGGGACTCTGTGAACCGACGGGTGTCACCCGTGTATATAAGGGGACGACCCGGCGGCGGTTCAAGGACAACAGACAACAACTCGAGACATAGGCGAAGCTTGTTTGCTCCCTAGTCATCAAAACCCCATCAATTCCATCACAACTATACTTAGGCTTTTACCTTCATTTAAGGGGCCGAACTAGTATAAACTCTCTTGCGTCCCTGTGTCCACTTTAACCCCTTCAAGATAACCCGTCGCGATGGCTCCACGACTAAGTCCTTTCTCTAGGACATTTGCCGTGACAAAACCACGACAGTTGGCGCCCACCGTGGGGCCATCGCACGATGGTTTCCGGTTCTTGGAGGGCCAGTTTGAAGGACTCGAGGGCTACGCTGTAGGCCGGATGACTAAGAGTCATCGCGGCAAGCTCTACATCGACGACGTAGGCTGGAGCCCCGAGGCCGGCTCAATTGAGTACGGGTACCGGGTCCCCTTTGGTAGCATTCATGCTTTCATTGGCAAGATCGGTGAACCGGGCCCTGAGCCGGACATCTGCACCGACCTCGTCGAGACGGCTCAGCGTGCGCGATCCACCCGGGTTAAACCGGCCATGAAGCGTGCCTTCGTGGGAGTCATCCATGGAGGAAGTTATGAGGACGGATCGGAATTTCGCGGTGCGACCGTTGTTTGTTCTGGTGACGAATCTTCGACCGGAGAAACCGAATCTCTTTATCAGCTACAAGATGGCCGGATTGGGAGTTGTTCCGATGGCGATAGTATTCCGGACCCCTCTGATCTGCCCAACCGGGTTGGAATATTCATGGTCGCAACACAAGCATCGCTTCATTCTTCGACGGCTGCGGCAACAATCTCTGGTTCAGCAGCAGCGACGGCTGCCAGGGCAGGAGGCCCTGTGCGCCCACCGGCTCAGGTTCTATCAGAACTATTTGATGTGTTGGCTGTGCTTATGGCGGAAGTTAATCCACCGGATCAGGACGTTCACAATGCGGAGATTGCAAAGGACTGTTCGATAAACCGGCGGAGGTAACTACCTGGCCGCTGTGCCGGGTTGTGCGATGAGCTTCGTGTTGTTGGGTATTCATAAGAAATTTAGGATCCAAATAAGCAAGAGGATGAGAAAATTTAACTTTCCGGTTTGCCTGGCGGATTTTTTGTGAAGGCAAAGTTTCTGAATTGGAAGAGAGAATAATTACCTGTGCAACATCCGTGTGGCTGGCTTCGGCATCATCCTGACAAATATCATCATCAATAAGACGCATGAAAAATAAACCAAGTGATTCAAGCTCTACCTCAAAGTCCGGATTATCCACATCATCATCAGGGGCCGGATTAGAAGATGTAGTGGTTCTTTTCCTGTGGGCAGTCTTCTTCACAGCTTTAGTCTTTTGCCGAGTTGCTCTTTCCGGTTTATCTGGTTTTTCTGGTTTCTCCTGCGGCAGTTTCTTGCTCCAAAACGGATCATTGCCCTGATTACACAGACACTGATATTAGTAAAGGAACAGATCACCCAGGCCAAGGCGGATCTGGCGGCTGAGGACACCAGGATGGCCGCAGAGCGGGCCGCTTTAGACGCACAGGCCTACAGGCTTATGTTGGACCAGAGCGTCGCATGAAGTCATGAGGAGGAAGCACCGATCCCGCTTACCTCCGGTTTTCGAGGCCAGAGACCTTTTCAACACTCCAGGACCAAGAGCCGGCAATCCGCTGGGGAACCGGGCAGAAGCCCCTGGGACCGGTGCACCGGTTCAGCCTCGTCAGATGGACCCGCCTCGTCAAAACACCGTTATACCTCAGGATGCTTTAACACCTCCGGGTCACTACTCCAACCCAATGGACAATCTTGTTGCCGCTGCTGCACGGCTGGAGGCCATTCCAATTGAAGGTGACTCGCCGCAGGCAGTAGAGACGCGACGGGTCAAGGAACTTCTGAGGACAGCTTTGGCCCAACAGGAAGCGTACTCGTACAGCCGCGACCGGATCCACTCGACCCCCCGTCCAAGCCGGAGCTATAGCAGACATATGGATGAACCAGCAGTGTCGAGTAATGAACGACGTGGGGCACCCCGTGAAAACACACGGCGGGTGGTGCTGATGACGCTCAGGGAGTGGTGGACCGGGCCCGCGCGGCAGGGAGGCCGAGTTAGCCACACAGCATCAGGCTCGGCAGCTCACGCCGGTTCGTCCAACCACCTTGACTGAACCTGGTGTTACTTCTAGTTCTTTGGGGGTGCCTTGCCTTATCCCCGCTTTACGCAACGTGCGCCTGCCCAAGGATTTCAAAGGCCCGCGCAAGGTACCAAATTACACGGCGGATCAACCTCCAGAGACATGGGTGGAGAGCTATGAGATGGCCATGGAGATGCTTGATGTGGATGACGCGGCGTGTGCGAAATACTTCACCATGATGCTTGAAGGAACGGCCCGTACTTGGTTAAAAAGCTTGCCGGCTAATTCTATCAGTTCATGGGCCCAATTACGAGCCCGGTTTATCAGCAATTTCAAGGATACCTGTAAACAGCCTATGTCGATAGTGGACTTAGCTGCATGCGTCCAGGAGGAAGGAGAATCAACGACTCATTGGGTGCGCCGGGTTTCACAAGTGTTGCACTCCTCAGACCGCATCAACGCTGACACCGCAGTATTAACCCTAGAAGGCAACTGCCGGTTTGGGCCCCTGAAGCTGAAGTTGGGACGGATGAAGCGTCATTGCACCGACATGGGGACCCTCATGGCCGCTTTGGTGAAATATGCTGATTCTGATAGTACCAAGGATCCCGAATCTGATGATGACAAGACAGGGAAAGGGAAGAAGAACAGCAGCTCCAAAGGTCAGCAGCATCACTGGGCAGGCAATGGTGGTGGAGGCAAGCGTAAAGCGGATGGTAACATGGACTTTGTGGCTAATACCAATGCACAGGACATTGGCCAGCGACGCAAGGGTAGACCAAAAAATCGTAATGGAGCGCCCAACCCTAACCCAAACCGCCTAAACTATCTGCTAAGCCAGCCATGTCCAAGACATGGGACGAAGGAGGCGCCAACAAACCACCTTTGGAAGGATTGCTTTATTATACAGGAGTTCAAGAATTCTAATAATTTCCGGTATGATCACGAATCTGGCGGTGGCTCAGGATCCGGGCCGGGTTACGGTGGACGAAGTTCCGGTTCAGGATTCAATGGTAATCCGGGAGGACATAATGGTCAAAATAGTCAAAACAACCAGGGTGGTTACAACCAACAGCAGCAACAGTCAGGTTACCAGAGCAACCCAAAGCAGTTGAGTAGTGGGCAGTACCATGTCTTCACCACTAGCTTGGACAAGCGAGACCGGAAGATTCAGAGGCGGGTGGTCAACTCTGTTGAACCGGCCATACCCCGTTATCTACATTGGTCAGAGCAACCAATCATATGGAGCAGAGAGGATCACCCTCCCTAGGTCGATAATCCGGGTCAGTTGGCTCTAGTGGTGGCGCCTCAGGTGGGAGGTTATAAGTTCACCAAGGTGCTCATGGACGGAGGGAGCAGCATTAACATCCTGTATTATGAGACCTTCCGTCGTATGGGACTAACAGATAAAAATCTCAAACCGTCTAATACAGTGTTCCACGGTGTAGTGCCAGGCAGATCAGTGTATCCCGTTGGTAAGATAGCTCTGGAAGTGGCCTTTGGGGATGACCATGATTCCAGGTCGGAGACATTGACGTTTGAAGTGGTGAAAATCCAGAGTCCATATCACGCCTTGTTTGGGCGACCGGCTTACGCCAAGTTTATGGCACGGCCCTGTTATGTGTATTTGCAGCTCAAGATGCTGGGTCACAGGGGGACAATAACGGTTCATGGAAGCTGCAAAATCGCTTTGGAATGCGAGGAAGGAGATGCGGCTTATGCAGAGTCGGTTTGTGCCACTGGGGAGTTGAAGTACTATAAAGACAATGTTGATCCGGCGGACATGACTCCGTTGAAGAAGCCAACTACGGAGCATGATCCGGCCCTGAAGTTCAAATCGGTAGCAGAAACTAAGCTTGTTGACTTCGTACCTGGCGATTCGTCCAAGCAGTTCAGCATCAATGCCAACTTGGATCCGAAATAGGAAAGCACGCTCATCGAGTTCATCCGTGAGAATCGGGACATTTTTGCATGGAAGCCCTCTGACATGCCAGGTGTACCGAGGCAACTCGCTGAGCACACACTTAATGTGGATCCTAAATATAAACCGGTGAAACAGTTCCTCCGCTGGTTTAACGAAGAAAGACGCAAGGCGATTGGAGAAGAGGTAGCCAGGCTCTTAGCAGCTGGCTTTATTGTTGAAGTTTTTCACCCTGAGTAGCTTGCCAATCCGGTGCTGGTCCTCAAGAAAAACGGCACCTGGCGCATGTGTGTGGATTACACATATCTTAATAAGGCTTGTCCAGCAGATCCTTTTGCCCTCCCCCGTATTGATCAAATTATTGATGCTACGGCGGGTTGTGAGCGTTTAAGTTTTTTGGATGCGTATTCTGGCTATCATCAGATCAAAATGGCAGTTAAGGACCAGGAGAAGACAGCATTTATAACTCCCTTTAGAGCCTTTTGCTATGTGTCTATGCCCTTCGGGCTCAAGAGTGCCCAGGCAACTTACCAACGGTGTGTACAAAATTGTCTTCACAAGCAGATTGGCCGTAATGTACATGCTTACGTGGATGATATCGTGGTTAAGTCCAGGGAGAAGGAGACTCTGATTGATGATTTGAAGGAAACCTTTGATAACCTGAGAACATACAGGATGATGCTTAATCCGGACAAGTGTGTCTTTGGTGTACCTGCGGGCAAGCTATTGGGTTTTCTGGTGTCCAACAGGGGAATTGAGGCTAATCCGGAGAAGATCACGGCTATCACCTCCCTGGCTAAACCTAAGTGTATCAACGATGTTCAACGCCTGGCTGGCCGGATTGCCGCGTTAAGCCGTTTTATCAGTCGTCTTGGTGAGAAGGCAATCCCTTTGTATTAGATGTTGAAAAAAACGGATCAGTTTGTTTGGAGCTCCGCCGCTAATGAAGCATTTGAGGACTTAAAGCGGCAGTTGGCCAATCCACCTGTGCTCGCCGCTCCCATTGACAAGGAGCCGTTATTGCTATATGTTGCTGCTAATGCTCGGGCGGTCAGCGTGGCTATTGTGGAGGAGCGAGAGGAGGCAGGCAAGGAGCATCCGGTTCAACGACCGGTCTATTATATCAGCGAAGTGCTAATCGAGTCCAAGCAAAGGTATCCGCATTGGCAGAAGCTGGTGTATGGAGTTTTTATGGCAATACGGAAGCTTAAACAATATTTCCAAGGGCACCCAATTACGGTGGTCAGTTCTGCTCCTTTGGGAGATATCATCCAGAACCGGGAAGCAACTGGCCGGATTGCAAAGTGGGCCATAGAGCTGGGGCCGTACGGTTTGAAGTATGTGCCTCGGACACCGGTTAAGTCTCAAGCACTTGTTGATTTCATCAATGATTGGACGGAAATGCAAGGACCTGAAGAAAATCCGGATCACACGTATTGGACCATCCATTTTGACGGATCCAGGCAGCTGGAAGGCTCGGGGGCTGGAGTCGTATTAACTTCCCCACGAGGTGATAAGTTTTGTTATGTTCTCCGCTTAATGTTCCCTTGTACTAACAATGCAGCTGAGTATGAAGCCTTGCTCCATGGTCTCCGGATGGCTAAGGAGACTAATCTAAGTCGAGTTAAGTGCTTCGGTGACTCGGACCTTGTGGCTCAGCAAGTGTCTGGCACTTGGGACTCCAAGGACCCACTCATGGCAGCATATCATCGTGAGGTGGATACTGTTGCAGGTTATTTCAAAGGCTATCAGGTGGACCATGTGGACCAGCGGAAAAATGAAGCGGCGGACGCTTTAAGCCGGCTGGGCTCTCAGCGCAAACCGGTCCCGCCCAATGTTTTTCTGGATGTGCTGCACAACCCGTCGGTCAAGATCCCTGGTGAAGAGGATTTGGCTATTCCTGATCCGGAGGCTCAATTGGTGGCGGCTCTTCATGTTATTCCGGATTTGACGCTTCCTTACCTGGCGTACAAGAACCGGGGCGAGTTGCCAGAGGATGAGATTCTGGCCCAGCAGATAATCCAGCGATCCAAGTCCATGGCTATCATCAACGGTGAGTTGCATCATTGCAGTGTATCAGGAGCTTTTCAACGCTGCGTGTCTCCTGAAGAAGGCCGTGAAATTTTGCGTGAGATCCACGAAGGAGATTGTGGTCACCACACCGGTTCAAAGTCTCTGGTGGCTAAAGCGTTTCGCCATGGCTTCTATTGGTTAACTTCTCATGCTGATGCGGAGGATCTGGTCAGACGATGTGATGGTTTCCAAAGGTTTTCAAGACGTGCTCATGTACCGGCTCAAGAATTGAGAATGATTCCAATTACTTGGCCGTTTGCGACTTGGGGGCTGGATATGGTTGGGCCTTTCAAAAGGTCCAAAGATAAGAAGACCCACCTCCTGGTGGCGGTTGACAAGTTTACAAAGTGGGTGGAGGCAAAACCTGTTAGCAAGTGTGATGCGGCCACGGCGGTTCAGTTCATCAAAAAGGTGATTTTTCGGTTTGGCTTTCCGCACAGTATTATCACAGATAATGGTGCCAATTTGTCCAAAGGTGCTATAAGGAGTTCTGTGAACAGGAGCACATCCAGCTCGATGTTTCATCAGTGGCACATCCACAGTCCAATGGTCAAGCAGAAAGAGCTAATCAAGAGATCTTGAGAGGCATCAAGCCCCGGCTCATGGTTCCTTTGCAGAGAACGCCGGGTTGTTGGGTGGAAGAATTACCATCTGCGTTATGGAGCATCAATACAACACCCAACAGATCAACAGGATACACACCGTTCTTCATGGTTTATGGAGCGGAGGCGGTTCTCCCCAGTGATATCCGTCATGATTCACCTCGTGTAACGGCTTATATTGAAGCGGACAACGAGACAGCACGGCAAGATGCTTTGGACCAGTTGGATGAAGAGCGTGACATCGCAGCCGCTCGATCAGCGATTTACCAGCAGGATCTTCGTCGTTATCACAGTCGCCGAGTCAGAACCAGAACCTTTCAGGAAGGAGATTTGGTGCTTTGGCTCATCCAAGATCAGACTGATATGCATAAGTTATCCCCACCTTGGGAGGGGCCTTTCGTGGTCAGCAAGAATCTGCACAACGGGTCATACTATCTGATCGATATTCGAGAACATAAGGACTCACGTACATCAGAGGAGGAGACCAACAGGCCGTGGAACATAGCTCATCTTCGGCCTTATTATACCTGAGCCATTGGTTCTACTTATGTACATATTACGACGATGTATATATTAAATATAATAAGCCGGAACCTCAGCTAAAGCGGGGTATCTATTCTTTTACATCATGTGTGGTTACACGGAGTTGTTCTAAAGCGGCTTCCAGTTTACCCCTTGAGTTCGCTTTGCTAAAAGCATCGTGTTATATCACTTGGAGGATTGGTCGTGTCCGAACCAATACCATGCCTCTTGATAGGCGAGAGCCACCAGATCACTTGGGGACTTGGTCATGTCTGAACCAGTCATGCCTCTTGATCGGCTTAAGGCCACAGAATCACTTGGGGGCTTGGTCGAACCCGAACCATGACCATGCCACTTGATCGGCATAAATGCCATGGTTTCATTTGGGGACCTGGCTGACTAGAACCATAGTTACACCTAACGGGAGCTTGGTCGTGTTCGGCCATGGTAACACCATCTGATCAGCTCAAATAAACCTTTTTTTGCAGCGTTTTGTCATTGCACTTGATTTACACTATTCTTTGAAGGGTTTTTTTTGCTTTTTTTTGCGTTTTTTAAACCGACAAAGTTTTTTAACCAATATCCGGAGAATATTTGCCTGGTTTGATCCTTGTTGTTAACATCCTCTTACGGAGTAACACGATGTTTATTATAACCCGGCACGGTTTACATGGTAAACTAGAGTCATATATATACAGGAGCTGTTATCTCCTCAATAGTGTGGGTTTGCAAAACTCCGCTTCAAGATTGGCCAAGCCAACTTCACGCTCAACGATGGCAGAAAGTGCTTTGGAAAGTTCATCACCACAGGAAGAACAAATTATGCACGAAGGCATATCAACATCAAAAGTATCAGCTAGCCTATTACAAGGCAACATGGTGCCCATAATAATATAATTGTTTTTTGCAAAGGAGAGGCAGTTTTAAAAGCGGCTTCCGGTTCAAGCTTGGTCACCAGCCTGGCCTGATGGTTGTGGGTCATCCTACGCCGCTTCAGCCTCCGTTTCTCTACCCAGTGGCTGGAAATCCACAGTTGTCCTGTCGATTCCCATTAATGCTTGAAAAACAGCTTCATCATGGATCAGCAATGACGGGTCAATATCGGGAGCGTAAGTATGCTTACGGATTGGAGGGATCAGATTTTCCGATTCATGGATTGGTGTAGCTATTCGCTTGTTCTGACTGTCATATTGGGCTTGATAATGAGACAAGTCTGCTTCTTCAGCTAATTGACAAGCTAGCGGACGTACCTCCCGGTTTATTGCTCGCAGATCCACTTCACCAAATTCTGACCCGTCTTCCTTCAAGCTGGGATAGCCCTGAGCAGCTTCAATAGGATCAAAATCTGGCACCCAGGCTTTTGCCCGGATTAAGGCATTGATTGCACCGGTTCGAGCAGCAGATTTCTTCAGCTCTTCAACCCGGGCAGGAAGCACCGACAGTTTCATCAGAGTATCTTGAATCAAAGTGGGCGCCGGTTTGTTATGAGATGCGGTACAGATGATCCGCTGGGCACCAGTATACAATTGTTCAACCAATGTATAGGCGGCTTTCAGTTTCTTCCGCACATCTAACCCCAAGTGACCAATGCGTGTCCCAGAAATACCATAAAGGGTTAATAAACCGGTGACTCTGTAAGAAGGCAGAGCCAATTTGGAAGGCAAACTGGCTTACCAAAGATAGCAGTAGTCATGGCATGCACGTGCTGCTTTATGCTGGTCAGTTCATCCGCCACTGGTTTTAGTGCAGCCTCGGCATCCTCTGCTCGTTTGATCAAAGCGGACTTTTCAGTGGCCCAATCCGCCCATTTCTTCTTAAAGCTCTCCTTAAGCTGTTCCATGGCGCTTAGAGCGCTGGCCAATTCCTCTTTTGCTTTGGAGGTTTCAGCCTGTTGGGTTTTCAGGTTTTCTTGGGGATCGGTGACTTGGTTTTCTTTCGTCTTCAGCTCCGCCTACATGCATACAGATATATGCTTCAACAAATCGGTATAAGGATTCAAGTACCAATCACATAACAAGTTATGCACTTAGCACTTGGGGGCTAATGCATATTCGATCTTCATCTTTCAATTGCTTGCAAAGTCCCAAGATCAATACAAGTATTCAACTTGGCACTTGGGGGCTAATGGTTATTTGCTCGTATATGTATAAAGATCTCAAAGTACCGGTTTAACTAGGCTAAGTTGAACCGGCCCTTGGGGGCTACAACGACAAAAGTTTAAAGTATTGAGATTTATGTTAGTAAGTCCCGGTTTGAAAGAATATTACAAACCGGCCCTTGGGGGCTAGGAGAGTCAGCAAGAATGGAAGCATACAAGCAGGAAGGAGCATATGGAAGTTACCTCATATTTATCTTTCATCATATTAACCAGACCGGCTTCATAGTCGCGACGGGTATACAACCGGTTCAGATAGCCGGAATGGATATCTTGGGCGTTCAGAGCAGCATAAGTCGTCAGATCAGCGTTCCACTTGCCTTTGCCAAAGGCAGCAAATTCTTCCTTGGCAAAATGTTTGGATAAAGCGACAGGATTGCTTGGCTCAGTATGGCCAGTGCCAGTAATGAAAACCTCATCATCCTGGGTACCGCCGGTTTGCATTGGGGTTGTTGGCTTGTTAGTAGGTTTTGCTGGACCGGTGGAGCTTTCAATCCGGATGGAACCTGTGGGCTGATTGACAGGACCTGAGGCATCAGTAGGTCTCTCTTCAGCAATAAGATCATCGTCTTGCTGCGGTGGATCATTGGGAATATCCTCAGGAATAGCCGCTTCAACATTGGGTGTCTTGCCTGCTTCAAGAACGACATCTTCTTGGGCCGCTTTGTCCAGGCGAGCCTTCTTGCTTGGCCTAGGTTTGGCCCTGAGAAGAATAACAAAATCAAATACAGCATATGTTCTAAGGCGATGTACTGCAAACATCACAATAAGTATAGCTTACCCAAGCACCGTTTTGAGCGGTGGGAGCTGAGTAGCCGATGACTCGCCAGAAGATGAGTGGGAAGTAACCTGGTAATCGGAGTCAGATGGATTAAGAGGTTGACGAAAGCAGCCCGCTTTAGGACAAGCACTGACAAGCAAATTAGAGACCTCTGAATGGCATTTCCGAACCGGACTGTTCGGTAAACCGGCGGAGGTAACTACCTGGCCGCTGTGCCGGGTTGTGCGATGAGCTTCGTGTTGTTGGGTATTCATAAGAAATTTAGGATCCAAATAAGCAAGAGGATGAGAAAATTTAACTTTCCGGTTTGCCTGGCGGATTTTTTGTGAAGGCAAAGTTTCTGAATTGGAAGAGAGAATAATTACCTGTGCAACATCCGTGTGGCTGGCTTCGGCATCATCCTGACAAATATCATCATCAATAAGACGCATGAAAAATAAACCAAGTGATTCAAGCTCTACCTCAAAGTCCGGATTATCCACATCATCATCAGGGGCCGGATTAGAAGATGTAGTGGTTCTTTTCCTGTGGGCAGTCTTCTTCACAGCTTTAGTCTTTTGCCGAGTTGCTCTTTCCGGTTTATCTGGTTTTTCTGGTTTCTCCTGCGGCAGTTTCTTGCTCCAAAACGGATCATTGCCCTGATTACACAGACACTGATATTAAACAAAGACCAGATATATCATTAACAGATTCAGCAAAAAGAAAAATCAAAGTCTTATAGCTGGCGGTTTGTTGGCAGCACAGAAGGGAAGCAGGCCGTTTCTAGCACAGACGTGTTCCGGTTCATTCAGCATCTTATTCACAGCCTCTGTGATTTCTTCATTGGTGAGATGGATCTCGGAATGTCGCAGTGGGTCATCAACACTGCCAGTATACTCGCACATCAAACCGGAGCGCTGACTAAGGGGCAGTATGCTCCATGATATCCAACAGCGAGCGAGATCAACCCCTGTTAAACCGTTGGCCATAAAGGCTCTGATCTTTGACAGTTGAGGAGCATATTTGCTTCTCTCCTGTGTAGTCAATCTTTGTGGAAAAGGGTGTGTATTGCTGAGCCGCTCTGGACGAAAGCCAGGCAAGGGATTCTCACCAGCAGGGGAGGTGTCTTTGCAGTAGAACCATGTCTGATTCCATTCTTTGGGGTGGCTATGCAGTTTGGCGTGAGGGTATGTGACCTCTTTCCTTTTCTGAATCGCCACGCCACCCAACTCCGTATTGGAGTCGTCAGTAAACTTAGTACGGCGATTTAGATGGAAAAGGTCTCTAAACAATTCCACTGTGGGCTCCTCTTGAAAGAACGCTTCACAGAGCACTTGGAAGTGACACATATTTGTAACAGAGTTGGGGCCAGTATCTTGTGGATGGAGCTAGAAATCGGCTAAAACATCCCGGTAAAATTTAGAATCGGGCGGCTTAAAGCCCCGGGCTAAGTGATCTACGAAAACAACAACCTCTCCTTCTCGAGGTGTGGGAGGGCATTCTTTGCCAGGAGCTCTCCAATGGATGGTATCTTTGCTGCCTAAAGCGCCAATCAGGACTAAATCGTCCAGTTGAGCCTCTGTGACGCGAGAAGGAACCCAATTGCACTCATACACTTGCTTGCCCATGATGGAATCTACAAGGTAGAAGATCCCGGTTCAAAAATGCATTTGATTAAGATATATTGGTATGGGCACTGTTAAACCGGAGACAGAACTATCTGAACCGGAGTTTTATGAAGCAACAAGCATCTGGCGGTTCAATAAGGGGACTAATGGCATATACCGGTTTGGAAAAAATTTCTATAAGGTTAAACCGCCTGATCTAAGCATTGCGGATGGACAAGTACGCAGAAACAGGTTTCACAAGATTTCCTTATAGCATTGGATCTGAGGCAAGTTCAGAAAAGAGATAAATACTTAAGAGGTTCAAAGGAGCAGTACCGAACCAATGAGCAAAATGTTCATACAGATCTATGGTTTTGAGATGCATAAGTGAAGGCGAAGGTCAAACAACTATCATTGCATAGAGTAAAGATTTGCGGATTCATCTAAAGATCTATCGTATGAACAAGAGGCAGACGATGAATACTGAAGAACTGTGAAACCCTAAAAAAGATCTGCAGGGGAAAGGATAGAAGGTTTACCGGAGCTGAGGAAGATGCGGAAGGTTGCCGCGATGCTCTGGTGCGCCCAGGTTGATGCAGCGGCCAAGGTTGAGGCAGAGGTCGACGGTGGCGGCGGAGCTCTGAAGCCGGGCGATGCGAGGAAGACGAAGCAGAAGGGGAAGAAGGGAAAGAGAAAGGAAATGACCCTTCAGTCCTATTTATAAGGCAAAAAGACATGTGTCAGGCGCGACAATCAAGGGGCCACGAAACGGAGCTGTCGCCTCGATTTCCGCAGATATATTAAATAAAGAAGCATAATGGATATCTTCGTTATGACAGGTGACGTCACTCCGGTTTACAGTAATCAGAGAAGATGACATCATGGCGGTTTACCAATTTATGAGAAGACGTTGAGGATGAAGTTTTTGTAAAAGGATTGAAATGAACCCATTCAAATCAATCTGGGGCCTAATGTTGGGAATATTACTGCTGGGCGTAAACCGGCCTATCTGGGCCGGGTCAACTTCATCAGTAGTTCCAGAAGTGATAAAGCCCAAGAAGGCAGATGAGGGCCTAAGGCCCGTAGCTGGTTCAAGACTTGTAGCTGTAAACCGGAATTTGTATATAAACTTGTATTGTAAGTTAGGAATAAGGGGAGACCAACCCGGATACGAATATCGACCGGTGTTGGGACTCTGTGAACCGACGGGTGTCACCCGTGTATATAAGGGGACGACCCGGCGGCGGTTCAAGGACAACAGACAACAACTCGAGACATAGGCGAAGCTTGTTTGCTCCCTAGTCATCGAAACCCCATCAATTCCATCACAACTAGACTTAGGCTTTTACCTTCATTTAAGGGGCCGAACTAGTATAAACTCTCTTGCGTCCCTGTGTCCACTTTAACCCCTTCAAGCTAACCCGTCGCGATGGCTCCACGACTAAGTCCTTTCTCTAGGACATCTGCCGTGACAAAACCACGACAGTTGGCGCCCACCGTGGGGCCATCGCACGATGGTTTCCGGTTCTTGGAGGGCCAGTTTGAAGGACTCGAGGGCTACACTGTAGGCCAGATGACTAAGAGTCATCGCGGCAAGCTCTACATCGACGATGTAGGCTGGAGCCCCGAGGCCGGCTCAATTGAGTACGGGTACCGGGTCCCCTTTGGTAGCATTCACGTTTTCATTGGCAAGATCGGTGAACCGGGCCCTGAGCCGGACATCTGCACCGACCTCGTCGAGACGGCTCAGCGTGCGCGATCCGCCCGGGTTAAACCGGCCATGAAGCGTGCCTTCGTGGGAGTCATCCATGGAGGAAGTTATGAGGACGGATCAGAATTTCGCGGTGCGACCGTTGTTTGTTCTGGTGACGAATCTTCGACCAGAGAAACCGAATCTCTTTATTAGCTACAAGATGGCCGGATTGGGAGTTGTTCCGATGGCGATAGTATTCCGGACCCCTCTGATCTGCCCAACCGGGTTGGAATATTCATGGTCGCAACACAAGCAGCGCTTCATTCTTCGACGGCTGCGGCAACGATCTCTGGTTCAGCAGCAGCGACGGCTGCCGGGGCAGGAGGCCCTGTGCGCCCACCGGCTCAGGTTCTATCAGAACTATTTGATGCGTTGGCTGTGCTTATGGCGGAAGTTAATCCACCGGATCAGGACGTTCACAATGCGGAGATTGCAAAGGTAAAGGAACAGATCACCCAGGCCAAGGCGGATCTGGCGGCTGAGGACACCAGGATGGCCGCAGAGCGGGCCACTTTAGACGCACAGGCCTACAGGCTTATGTTGGACCAGAGCCCGTCGCATGAAGTCATGAGGAGGAAGCACCGATCCCGCTTACCTCTGGTTTTCGAGGCCAGAGACCTTTTCAACACTCCAGGACCAAGAGCCGGCAATCCGCTGGAGGGAAACCGGGCAGAAGCCCCTGGGACCGGTGCACCGGTTCAGCCTCGTCAGATGGACCCGCCTCATCAAAACACCGTTATACCTCAGGCTGCTTTAACACCTCCGGGTCACTACTCCAACCCAATGGACAATCTTGTTGCCACTGCTGCACGGCTGGAGGCCATTCCAATTGAAGGTGACTCGCCGCAGGCAGTAGAGACGTGATGGGTCAAGGAACTTCTGAGGACAGCTTTGGCCCAATAGGAAGCGTACTCGTACAGCTGCGACCGGATCCACTCGACCCCTCATCCAAGCCGGAGCTATAGCAGACATATGGATGAACCAGCAGTGTCGAGTAATGAACGACGTGGGGCACCCCATGACAACAACCCAGCGGGTGGTGCTGATGACGCTCAGGGAGTGGTGGACCGGGCCCGCGCGTGCAGGGAGGCCGAGTTAGCCACACAGCATCAGGCTCGGCAGCTCACGCCGGTTCGTCCAACCACCTTGACTGAACCTGGTGTTACTTCTAGTTCTTTGGGGGTGCCTTGCCTTATCCTCGCTTTACGCAACATGCGCCTGCCCAAGGATTTCAAAGGCCCGCGCAAGGTACCAAATTACACGGCGGATCAACCTCCAGAGACATGGGTGGAGAGCTATGAGATGGCCATGGAGATGCTTGATATGGATGACGCGGCGTGTGCGAAATACTTCACCGTGATGCTTGAAGGAACGGCCCGTACTTGGTTAAAAAGCTTGCCGGCTAATTCTATCAGTTCATGGGCCCAATTACGAGCCTGGTTTATCAACAATTTCAAGGATACCTGTAAACAGCCTATGTCGATAGTGGACTTAGCTGCATGCGTCCAGGAGGAAGGAGAATCAACGACTCATTGGGTGCACCGGGTTTCACAAGTGTTGCACTCCTCAGACCGCATCAACGCTGACACCGCAGTATTAACCCTAGAAGGCAACTGGCGGTTTGGGCCCCTGAAGCTGAAGTTGGGACGGATGAAGCGTCATTGCACCGACATGGGGACCCTCATGGCCGCTTTGGTGAAATATGCTGATTCTGATAGTACCAAGGATCCCGAATCTGATGATGACAAGACAGGGAAAGGGAAGAAGAACAGCAGCTCCAAAGGTCAGCAGCATCACTGGGCAGGCAATGGTGGTGGAGGCAAGCGTAAAGCGGATGGTAACATGGACTTTGTGGCTAATACCAATGCACAGGACATTGGCCAGCGACGCAAGGGTAGACCAAAAAATCGTAATGGAGCGCCCAACCCTAACCCAAACCGCCTAAACTATCTGCTAAGCCAGCCATGTCCAAGACATGGGACGAAGGAGGCGCCAACAAACCACCTTTGGAAGGATTGCTTTATTATACAGGAGTTCAAGAATTCTAATAATTTCCGGTATGATCACGAATCTGGCGGTGGCTCAGGATCCGGGCCGGGTTACGGTGGACGAAGTTCCGGTTCAGGATTCAATGGTAATCCGGGAGGACATAATGGTCAAAATAGTCAAAACAACCAGGGTGGTTACAACCAACAGCAGCAACAGTCAGGTTACCAGAGCAACCCAAAGACATGTTTCAGGCGCGACAATCAAGGGGCCACGAAACGGAGCTGTCGCCTCGATTTCCGCAGATATATTAAATAAAGAAGCATAATGGATATCTTCGTTATGACAGGTGACGTCACTCCGGTTTACAGTAATCAGAGAAGATGACATCATGGCGGTTTACCAATTTATGAGAAGACGTTGAGGATGAAGTTTTTGTAAAAGGATTGACATGAACCCGTTCAAATCAATCCGGGGCCTAATGTTGGGGATATTACTGCTGGGCGTAAACCGGCCTATCTGGGCCGGGTCAACTTCATCAGTAGTTCCAGAAGTGATAAAGCCCAAGAAGGCAGATGAGGGCCTAAGGCCCGTAGCCGGTTCAAGACTTGTAGCTGTAGACCGGAATTTGTATATAAACTTGTATTGTAAGTTAGGAATAAGGGGAGACCAACCCGGATACGAATATCGACCAGTGTTGGGACTCTGTGAACCGACGGGTATCACCCGTGTATATAAGGGGACGACCCGGCGGCGGTTCAAGGACAACAGACAACAACTCGAGACATAGGCGAAGCTTGTTTGCTCCCTAGTCATCGAAACCCCATCAATTCCATCACAACTAGACGTAGGCTTTTACCTTCATTGAAGGGGCCGAACTAGTATAAACTCTCTTGTGTCCCTGTGTCCACTTTAACCCCTTCAAGCTAACCCGTCGTGATGGCTCCACGACTAAGTCCTTTCTCTAGGACATCTGCCGTGACAAAACCATGACAGTTCTCCTGACAGGGAGAGAGACCTTAATGAGTTTAGCACATCTCCGAAGGGTGAGTGATGGAAGATATCCGCGGAGGTGAACTCCATGATCGGTGCCCAATCGGATTCAACGGGCACGACGGGCACGGATTCGACGGGCGCCCAGTCGGAGTCCATGGTTGGAGACGAATCCAGTGGTTCGGCGACATGGCTCTCGTAAGGGGTGAAGTCAGTATCCGGCTCTATCGCCACTAAGAGTGCGGCCTCCATGGCGGGGTCCATCCCTCCGCTCTCGGATGGCACGACTTGCTCCATATTAAAGGCCGGAGTAGCTGCGGATGCGATCTCCCGAACACTGTCCGACGGCAGAGTTACGTCATGCTCGTCGCGACTGCGCGGCGCGTCCAGCATGGGCTTGAATCCGTCGAAGATCAAGTCTCCGTGGATATCATATGTGTACTTCAAGTTTCCAAATCTGACCTGATGGCCAGGGGCGTAGCTCTCAATCTGCTCCAGATGGCCAAGCGAATTGGCCTGCAGTGCAAAGCCGCCGAATATGAAGATCTGTTCGGGGAGGAAAGCCTCACCCTAGACCGCATCGCTAGCGATGATCCAAGGAGCCATCAAGCCTTATGATGACGAAACAGAGGAACTCTCAATGAAAGCACCAATGTCGGTGTCAAAACCGGCGAATCTCAGGTAGGGGGTCCCGAACTGTGCGTCTAAGGCGGATGGTAACAGGAGGCAAGGGACACGATGTTTTACCCAGGTTCGGGCCCTCACGATAGAGGTAAAACCCTACGTCCTGCTTGATTGTTCTTGACGATACGAGTATTACAAAAGTAGATCTACCACGAGATCAGAGAGGCTAAACCCTAGAAGCTAGCCTATGGTATGATTGTATGTTGTCCTACGGACTAAAACCCTCCGGCTTATATAGACACAAGGTCGGTTACAAAGGAGGAGATATACATATCCGTATTGCCTAGCTTTCCTTCCACGCCAAGTAGAGTCCCACCCGGACACGGGACGAAGTCATCAATCTTGTATCTTCATAGTCCAACAGTCCGACCAAAGGATATAGTCCGGCTGTCCGGAGACCCCCAAATCCAGGCCTCCCTCAGTATGCTTGAAGTATTATTATTTTTATGTCCATATTAAACTTTTTTCTTGAATCTTTCGGATCTGAATATTCATACCACAATTAAGAAGAATTACATTGAAATTATGCCAAGTAGCATTCCACATCAAAAATTCTTACCTACTCGAGGACGAGCAGGAATTAAGCTTGGGGATGCTTGATACGTCTCCAACATATCTATAATTTTTTATTGTTCCATGCTATATTATTCACTTTTATATTATTTTTGGGACTAACCTACTAACCGGAGGCCCAGCCGAGAATTGCTGTTTTTTTCCTATTTTAGGCTTTCGAAGAAAAGGAATATCAAACGGAGTCCAAACGGAATGAAACCTTCGGGAACGTGATTTTTGGAATGAACAAGATCCAGGAGACTTGGACCCTACGTCAAGCAACCAACTGGGAGGCCACGAGATAGGGAGGCGCGCCTACCCCCCCCCAGGCGCGCACTCCACCCTCGTGGGCCCCCTGTTGCTCCACCGACGTACTCCTTCCTCCTATATATACCTATGTACCCCCAAACGATCAGATACGGAGCCAAAACCCTAATTCCACCGCCGTAACTTTCTGTATCCACGAGATCCCATCTTGGGGCCTGTTCCCGGGCTCCACCGGAGTGGGCATCGATCACGGAGGGCTTCTACATCAACACCATAGCCCTTCCGATGAAGTGTGAGTAGTTTACTTCAGACCTTTGGGTCCATAGTTATTAGCTAGATGGCTTCTTCTCTCTTTTTGGATCTCAATACAAAGTTCTCCCCTCTCTTGTGGAGATCTATTCGATGTAATCTTCTTTTGCGGTGTGTTTGTTAAGACCAATGAATTGTGGGTTTATGATCAAATTTATCTATGAACAATATTTGAATCTTCTCTGAATTCTTTTATGTATGATTGGTTATCTTTGCAAGTCTCTTCGAATTATCAGTTTGGTTTGGCCTACTAGATTGATCTTTCTTGCAATGGGTGAAGTGCTTAGCTTTGGGTTCAATCTTGCGGTGTCCTTTCCCAGTGATAGTAGGGGTAGCAAAGCACGTATTGTATTGTTGCCATCGAGGATAACGAGATGATTTTTTTTATCATATTGCATGAATTTATCCCTCTACATCATTTCATCTTGCTTAAGGCGTTAGTCTGTTCTTATGAACTTAATACTCTAGATGCATGCTGGATAGCGGTCGATGTGTGGAGTAATAGTAGTAGATGCAGGCAGGAGTCGGTCTACTTGTCTCAGACATGATGCCTATATACATGATCATACCTAGATATTCTCATAACTATGCTCAATTCTGTCAATTGCTCAACAGTAATTTGTTCACCCACCATAAAATACTTATGCTCTTGAGAGAAGCCACTAGTGAAACCTATGGCCCCCGGTCTATCTTCATCATATTAATCTTCCAAACTTAGTTATTTTCTTTGTCTTTTATTTTACTTTGCATCTTTATCATAAAAATACCAAAAATATTATCTTATCATATCTATCATATCTCACTCTCGTAAGTGACCGTGTAGGGATTGACAACCCCTTATCTTGTTGGTTGCGAGGATTTATTTGTTTTGTGTAGGTGCGTGGGACTAGCGTGTAGCCTCCTACTGGATTGATACCTTGGTTCTCAAAAACCAAGGGAAATACTTACGCTACTTTGCTGCACCACCCTTTCCTCTTCAAGGGAAAACCAACGCAAGTGCTCAAGAGGTAGCACTATCTAGCATGCATCTGGAGTATTAAGTTCATAAGAACATAGTAACGCATTAGGTAAGATGACATGATGTAGAGGGATAATATCAAGCAATATGATATAAACCCCATCTTTTTATCCTCGACGGCAACAATACAATACGTGTTGTTTCCCTTTCTGTCACTGGGATCGAGCACCGCAAGATTGAACCAAAAGCTAAGCACTTCTCCCATTGCAAGAAAGATCAATCTAGTAGACCAAACCAAACTGATAATTCGAAGAGACTTGCAAAGATAACCAATCATGCATAAAAGATTTCAGAGAAGAATCAAATATTGTTCATAGATAGACTTGATCATAAACCCACAATTCATCGGATCTCGACAAACACACCACAGAAAGAGTTACATCGAATAGATATCGAAGAAGATCGAGGAGAACTTTGTATTGAGATTCAAAGAGAGAGAAGAAGCCATCTAGCTAATAACTATGGACCCGAAGGTCTGAAGTAAACTACTCACACATCATCGGAGGGGCCATGGAGTTGATGTAGAGGCCCTCCGTGATTGATGCCCCCTCCGGCGGAGCTCCAGAAAAGGCCCCAAGATGGGATCTCTTGGGTACAGAAGGTTACAGCGGTGGAAATAGGGTTTTGTGGTGCCCCTGGATGTTTTCGGGGTCAGTTGAGCCACGAGGGGCCCATGAGGGGGGAGGGCGCGCCCAGGGGGGTAGGCGTGTCCCCTGCCTCGTGGACACCTCGTTCGTTTCTTGACGTCCACTCCAAGTCCTTTGGATCATGTTTGTTCCAAAAATCACGCTCCCGAAGGTTTCATTCCGCTTGGACTCCGTTTGATATTCCTTTTCTGCGAAACACTGAAATAGGAAAAAAAACGGCAATTTGCACTGGGCCTTGGGTTAATAGGTTAGTCCCGAAAATAATATAAAAGTGTAAAATAAAGCCCATTAACATCCAAAACAGATAATATAATAGCATGGAACAATAAAAAATTATAGATACGTTGGATACGTATCAAGCATCCCCAAGCTTAATTCCTGCTCGTCCTCGAGTAGGTAAATGATAAAAACAGAATTTTTGATGTGGAATGCTTTCTAACATGTTCTTCAATGTATTTTTCTCTATTGTGGCATGAATATTCAGATCCAAAAGATTCAAGATAAAAGTTTATTGTAGACATAAAAATAGTAATACTCCAAGTATGCTAATCAAGCAATTATGTCTTATCAAAATAACATAGCCAAAGAAAACTTATCCCTACAAAATAATATAGTTCATGCTTCATTTTCATCACACAAAATGCTCTCATCATGCACAACCCTGATGACAAGCCAAGCAATTGTGTCATACTTAGCCTTTTCAAACTCTTTCAACTTTTACACTATATATGAGTGCGAGCCATGTACATAACACTATGGGTGGAATAGAATATGATGATTGAGGTTGTGTGAGAATACAAAAAGGGAGAAAGTCTCACATTGACGCGGCTAATCAATGGGCTATGGAGATGCCCGCCGATTGATGTCAATGCAAGGAGTAGGGATTGCCATGCAACGGATGCACTAGAGCTATGAATATATGAAAGCTCATCAAAGAAACTAAGTGGGTGTGCATCCAACTTGCTTGCTCACGAAGACCTAGGGCATTTGAGGAAGCCCATCATTGGAATATACAAGCCAAGTTCCATAATGAAAAAATCCCACTAGTATATGAAAGTGACAAAATAAGAGACTCTCTATCATGAAGATCATGGTGCTACTTCGAAGCAAAAGTGTGGAAAATGACAGTAACGTTGTCCCTTCTCTCTTTTTCTCTTTTTCTGTTTAGACCTTCTTTTCCCCTTTTTTATGGCCTCTTTTTTTTCATCCAAAGTCCAATCCTGACCTGTGGGGGAATCATAGTCTCCATCATCCTTTCCTCACATGGGACAATGCTCTAATGATGATCATTACACTTTTATTTACTTACAACTCAATAATTACAACTCGGTACTTAGAACAAAATATGACTCTATGTGAATGCCTTCGGTGATGTACCGGGATTGCGATGAATCAAGAGTGACATGTATGAAAAATTAAGCAGGGTGGCTTTGCCACAATTACGATGTCAACTACATGATCATGCAAAGCTATATGACAATGATGTGTGTCATAATAAATGGAACGGTGGAAAGCTGCATGGCAATATATCTCGGAATGGCTATGGAAATGCCATAATAGGTAGGTATGGTGGCTGTTTTGAGGAATATATAAGGAGGCTTATGTGTGGTAGAGCGTATCATATCACGGGGTTTGGATGCACCGGTGAAGTTTGCACCAACTCTCAAGGTGAGAAAGGGAAATGCATGGCACCAAAGAGGCTAGAAATGATGGAAGGGTGAGAGTGTGTATAATCCATGGACTCAACATTAGTCATAAAAAACTCACATACTTATTGCAAAAATCTACAAGTCATCAAAACCAAGCACTACGTGCATGCTCCTAGGGGGTAGATTGGTTGGAAAAGACCATCGCTCGTCCCTGACCGCCACTCGTAAGGAAAGCAATCAAAGAACACCCCATGTTTCAAATTTGTCACACAATGTTTACCATACGTGCATGCTATGGGACTTGCCAACTTCAACAAAAGTATTCATCAATTTCACAATTACTCAACTAGCACACCTCTAATATTACCACCTTTATATCTCAAAACAACTATCAAGCATCCAACTTCTCTTAGCATTTAAAATTTATAACCAAAGTAAATTACCATGTTGTTCTAAAGGACTCTCAAAATGATATAAGTGAAGCATGAGAGATCAATTATTTCTGTAAAATAGAACCACCGCCGTGCTCTAAAAGATATAAGCGAAGCACTAGAGCAAAAATTATCCAACTCAAAAGATATAAGTGAAGCACATAGAGTATTCTAATAAATTGCAATTCATGTGTGTCTCTCCCAAAAGGTGTGTACATCAAGGATGATTGTGGTAAACTAAAAAGCAAAGACTCAAATCATACAAGACGCTCCAAGCAAAACACATATCATGTGGCGAATAAAAATATAGCTCCAAGTAAAGTTTCCAATGGACGAAGACGAAAGAGGGGATGCCTTCCGGGGCATCCCCAAGCTTAGGATTTTGGTTGTCCTTGGATTTTATATTGGGGTGCCTTGGGCATACCCAAGCTTAGGATCTTGCCACTCCTTGCTCCATAATCCATCAAATCTTTACCCAAAACTTGAAAACTTCACAACACAAAACTTAACAGAAAATCTCGTGAGCTCCGTTAGTAAAACAAACCACCACTTCAAGGTACTGTAATGAACTCATTCTTTATTTATATTGGTGTTAAACCTACTTTATTCCAACTTTTGTATGGTTCATAAACTCTATTACTAGCCATAGATTCATCAAAATAAGCAAACAACACACTAAAAACAGAATCTGTCAAAAACATAATAGTCTGTAGTAATCTGTAAGTTTCGAATACTTTGGAACCCCAAAAATTCTAAAATAAATTTCTGGACGTGAGTAATTTATCTATTAATCATCTTAAAAAATAATTAACTAAATATCACTCTCCAGTAAAAAATGGCAGCAAATCTCATGAGCGCTAAAGTTTCTGTTTTTTACAGCAAGATCGCAAAGACTTCCCCAAGTCTTCCCAAAGGTTCTACTTGGCACAAACACTAATTAAAAGCATAAAACCACATATAAACAGAGGCTAGATGAATTATTTATTACTAAACAGAATCGAAAAGCAAGAAACAAAAATAAAATTGGGTTGCCTCCCAACAAGCGCTATCATTTAACGCCCCTAGCTAGGCATAAAAGCAAGGATAGATCTAGGTATTATCATCTTTGGTATGCAATCCATTAGTGGTTCTCATAATATATTCATAAGGTAATTTGATTTTCTTTCTAGGAAAGTGTTCAATGCCCTTCCTTAATGGAAATTGGAATCTAATATTCCCTTCCTTCATATCAATAATTGCACCAATCGTTCTAAGGAAAGGTCTACCAAGAATAATAGGACATGTAGGATTGCAATCTATATCAAGGACAATGAAATCTATGGGCACATAATTCCTATTTGCAACAATAAGAACATCATTAATTCTTCCCATAGGTTTCTTAATGGTGGAATCCTCAAGATGCAAGTTTAAAGAAAAATCATCAAATTCACGGAAACCTAGCAAATCACACAAAGTTTTAGGAATCGTGGAAACACTAGCACCCAAATCACATAAAGCAAAGCATTCATGATCTTTAATCTTAATTTTAATAGTAGGTTCCAAATCATCATGAAGTTTTCTAGGGATAGAAACTTCCAATTCAAGCTTTTCTTCATAAGATTGCATTAAAGCATCAACGATATGTTTAGTAAACGCTTAATTTTGACTATAAGCATGCGGAGAATTTAGCACGGATTGCAACAAGGAAATAAAATCTATCAAAGAGCAACTATCATAATTAAATTCCTTGAAATCCAAGATAGTGGGTTCATTGCTATGTAAAGTTTTAACCTCTTCCATCCCACTTTTATCAATTTTTGCATCAAGATCTAAAAACTCCAAATCATTGGGACGCCTTCTAACTAAAGTTGACTCATCTCCAGTCCCATAATTATCAAGATTCATATTGGCAAACAAATATTTAATAGGAGACAGATCAATCACTTTTAGATCTTCATCATTGTTATCATGAAAACTAGAAGAACATGCTTTTACAAAGCAATCTTTTTTAGCACGCATCCTAGAGGTTCTTTCTTTGCACTCATCAATGGAAATTATCATAGATTTGAGAGACTCATTGATATCATGCTTATGTGGAATAGATCTAAGTTTCAAAGAATCAACATCAAGAGAAATTCTATCCACGTTCCTAGCCAACTCATCAATCTTAGGCAATTTTTCTCCAAGTAAAGCATTGAAATTCTTTTGCGAAATCATAAATTCTTTAACACTAGTCTCAAAATCAGAGGGCATCTTATTAAAATTTCCATAAGAGTTTATGTTGGAATTACCATAATTATTAGAGGAATTACTAGGAAACGGCCTAGGATTAAAGTTTCCTCTATGCGCGTTGTTACCAAAATTGTTCCTACCAACAAAATTCACATCCATAGATTCATTATTATTTTCAATCAAAGTAGACAAAGGCATATCATTAGGATCAGAAGAAACACTCTTATTAGCAAACAATTTCATAAGTTCATCCATCTTTCCACTTCAAATATTAATCTCTTCTATTGCATGAACCTTTTTACTAGTAGATCTTTCGGTGTGCCATTGAGAATAATTAACAATAATATTATCTAGGAGTTTAGTAGCTTCTCCTAAAGTTATTTCCATAAAAGTGCCTCCCACGGCCGAATCTAAAAGATTTCTAGAAGCAAAGTTCAATCCGGCATAAAAAATTTGTATAATCATCCAAAGATTCAAACCATGTGTAGGGAAATTACATATCATTAATGTCATCCTCTCCCAAGCTTGTGCAACATGTTCATGATCAAGTTGCTTAAAATTCATAACATCATTTCTAAGAGTGATGATCTTAGCGGGAGGAAAATACTTAGAGATAAAAGCATCTTTGCACTTATTCCATGAATCGATACTATTTTTAGGCAAAGATGAAAACCAAGTTTTAGCATGATCTCTAAGAGAAAACGGGAAAAGCATTAGTTTAACAATATCATTATCCACATATTTCTTCTTTTGCATATCACACAAATCAACAAAGTTGTTTAGATGGGTAGCGGCATCTTCACTAGGAAGGCCGGAAAATGGATCTTTCATGACAAGATTCAGCAGGGCAGCATTAATTTCACAAGATTCAGCATCGGTAAGAGGAGCAATCGGAGTGCTAATAAAATCATTATTGTTGGTATTGGAAAAGCCACACAATTTAGTATTATCTTGAGCCATCGTGACGAGCAAGCAATCCAACACACAAGCAAACAAGAAACAGGCAAAAAGAGACGAACTAGAAAAGAGAAGAGGAACGGAAAGGAGGGCGAATAAAATGGCAATGGTGAAGTGGGGAGAGGAAAACGAGACACAAATGACAAATAATGTAATGCGAGGGATAAGAGTTTGTGATGGGTACTTGGTATGTCTTGACTTGTGCGTAGACTCCCCGGCAACGGCACTAGAAATCCTTCTTGCTACCTCTTGAGCACTGCATTGGTTTTCGCTTGAAGAGGAAAGGGTGATGCAGCAAAGTAGCATAAGTATTTCCCTCAGTTTTTGAGAACCAAGGTATCAATCTAGTAGGAGGCCACATGCAAGTCCCTCGTACCTACACAAAGAAGTAAGAACCTCACAACCAATGCGATAAAGGGGTTGTCAATTCCTTCACGGTCACTTACGAGAGTGAGATCTGATAGAGATAATAATAATAAGATAAATATTTTTGGTATTTTTATGATATAGATTGATAGTAAAGATTGCAAAGTAAAATAGATTGGAAACTTATATGATGGAAAATAGACCCAGGGGCCATAGGTTTCACTAGTGGCTTCTCTCAAGATAGCATAAGTATTACGGTGGGTGAACAAATTACTGTCGAGCAATTGATAGAAAAGCGAATAATTATGAGAATATCTAGGCATGATCATGTATATAGGCATCACGTCCATGACAAGTAGACCGACTCCTGCCTGCATCTACAACTATTACTCCACACATCGACCGCTATCCAGCATGCATCTAGAGTATTAAGTTCATAAGAACAGAGTAACGCATTAGGTAAGATGACATGATGTTGAGGGATAAACTCAAGCAATATGATATAAACCCCATATTTTTATCCTTGATGGCAACAATAGAATACGTGTCGTTTCCCTTTCTGTCACTGGGATCGAGCACCGCAAGATTGAACCCAAAGCTAAGCACTTCTCCCATTGCAAGAAAGATCAATCTAGTAGGCCAAACCAAACTGATAATTCAAAGAGACTTGCAAAGATAACCAATCATACATAAAAGATTTCAGAGAAGAATCAAACATTGTTCATAGATAGACTTGATTATAAACCCACAATTCATTAGATCTCGACAAGCACACCGCAAAAAGAGTTACATCGAATAGATCTCCAAGAAGATCGAGGAGAACTTTGTATTGAGATTCAAAGAGAGAGAAGAAGCCATCTAGATAATAACTATGGACCAGAAGGTCTGAAGTAAACTACTCACACATCATCGGAGGGGCCATGGAGTTGATGTAGAGGCCCTCCGTGATCGATGCCCCCTCCGGCAGATCTCCGAAAAAGGCCCCAAGATGGGATCTCTTGGGTACAGAAGGTTGCGGCGATGGAAATAGGGTTTCATGGTGCCCCTGGATGTTTTCGGGGTAAGTGAACATATATAGGACGAAGAAGTAGGTTGGTTGAGCCACAAGGGGCCTACGAGGGGGGAGGGCAAGCCCAGGGGTGTAGGCGTGCCCCCTGCCTCGTGGACACCTCGTTCGTTTCTTGACGTCCACTCCAAGTCCTCTGGATCATGTTTGTTCCAAAAATCACGCTCCCGAATGTTTCATTTCATTTGGACTCCGTTTGATATTTGTTTTCTGCGAAACACTAAAATAGGCAAAAAACAGCAATTTGCACTGGGCCTTGGGTTAATAGGGTAGTCCCAAAAATAATCTAAAAGTGTAAAATAAAGCCCATTAACATCCAAAACAGATAATAGAATAGCATGGAACAATCAAAAATTATAGATACGTTGGAGACATATCAGGCGGTGATGAGGATGAGGAGCAGCCTGGCGACGTCGTCGGAGGAGAGGACGCGGAGATCGATCGAACTGAATGAAAATTTCTTAAGTGTTTGCTTATATAGACGAAGCATTGGTCCTGGTTCGTGGCACTAACCTGGACCAATGCCCCCTTTGGTCCCGGTTCGTGCCACCAACCGGGGCCAATGGTCTCTTTTCAACAGCCCAAAGGGCGGGAAACAAGGACCTTTGGTCCCGGTTGGTGGCACCAACTAGGACTAAAGGGGGCATTGGTCCCGGTTGATACCACAAACCTATACCGATGCACCCCTTTCGTCCCGGCTGCTTCTACCAACTGGGACCAAAGGCCTTGTTCTGCAATCATCCAAAAGTTTAGTCCCACCTCGCTAGTTGAGAGGAGCTCGGAGTGGTTTATAAGCCTCACTGCGGCTGCCCTCTCGAGCTCCTCTCAAATGCAGGCTTACTGGGCCTAATCACACACTATGCTGCATGTGGGCCTACTGGGCCTTCTGCGGGCCTGAATCCTGGCCCATTATTGGGTTTGTAGTCACATTCAGGCCGTGGTGGCCCAGTAGGTGGCATTTTTTTTATGTTTTATATTTTTTTATGTTTTATTTTTTGCTTTATTTATTTTATTTTGTTTCTACTTACAGCAAAATACTTATTGTTTTTCAGTGATTCTTTTTTGCTTTTAGGTAATGAAAATTATAAACTTTCTGTTAGTGCCATTAGTTTTCCAATTTGAATAGTTTAAATTTGAATTTTTTTGCAATTTGTGTGAATCACTAGTTTGTCAATAACTTTACTATAAAATAGATTTTTGAGTGATTCTTTTTCCTGCTATTTAATATTACTGTGTTTTATCATTATATTTAATTTGGTAATTTTTAGGTTATTTGAAATATATGTTTTAACCAAAAACAGATTTTGTTATTTTAGTTTGCTATTAAAGTTTCAAACAAATAATTTCTTCTTGAAAATTATTTTTGATATTAATATTTTGAACAAAAAATACTTTGATAATTTTAGTTGCATAAATTTTATATAATTTTAGAGACAAAAATACTAGAGGTTTTATAAAAGCTTTTTAGTTGATTCCTTTTGCTATTACAGTTTCATTAAAGTTTTCTAGTTCATTCTTTTTGCTATTAGAGTTTCATTAAAGTTTTCTAGTTCATTCTTTTAGTTCATTATTTTTGCTATTAGAGTTTCATTGAAGTTTTCTAGTTCATTATTTTTTATATTAATTCACTCTTTGAGCTAAATGACCCTGAAATTGAAAAGCACTTCAAATGAACTCTGAAGAGGTTGAAAATTGGCATGGTATCACGATAACCCACAAGTATAGGGGATCGCAACAATTTTCGATAATTAAGAGTGTCAAACCCAACGAGGAGCTAAAGGTAGAACAAATATTCCCTCAAGTTCTATCAACCACCGATACAACTCTACGCAAGCTTGACGTTCGCTTTACCTAGAACAAGTATGAAACTAGAAGTACTTTGTAGGTGTTGTTGGATAAGTTTGCAACATAATAAAGAGTACGTAAATAAAAAGTAGGGGCTGTTTAGATAAAGAAACAATAAAGTAAATATAGCGAGTGTGGAAAAGTGGTGGTAGGAGTTGCAAAATTGCCCCTAAGCAATTGACTACTTTACTAGACCGATAGCAAGTATTATGTGGGAGAGGCCACTGCTAGCATGCCATCCCTGACTTGGAATTCTATGCACTTATGATTGGAACTATTAGCAAGCATCCGCAACTACTAACGTTCATTAAGGTAAAACCCAACCATAGCATTAAGATATATTGGTCCCCCTTCAATCCCGTATGCATCAATTTCTATGCTAGGTTGAAGCTTCTGTCACTCTTGCCCTCCAATACATAGTCCTATCAACATACAACTAACCCTATGGTGTGATCCACGCGCGCAATCATATGATGGGCACCAAAGGACAGCAACATAACCACAAGCAAATTAAATCAATCATAACAATTCATCAACCACCGATAGGACAGCGAAAATCTACTCAGACATCATAGGATGGCAACACATCATTGGATAATAATATGAAGCATAAAGCACCATGTTCAACTAGAGGGTACAGCGGGTTGCGGGAGAGTGGACCGTTGTAGATAGAGGGGGGAAGGTGATGGAGATGTTGGTGAAGATGGCGGAGGTGTTGGTGTAGATCGCGGTGATGATGATGGCCCCCGGTGGCACTCCCGTGCCACCGGAAGCGAGGGGGAGAGAGCCCCCCTCCTTCTTCCTTGACCTCCTCCCTAGATGGGAGAAGGGTTCCCCCTCTGGTCCATGGCCTCCATGGCGTGGGAGGGCGCGAGAGCCCCTCTGAGATTGGATCTGTCTCTCTGTCTCTCTATGTTTCTGCGTTCTCTCCTCGCTCTGTTTCACCGTTTCGTGTATATATGGAGATCCGTAACTCCAATTGGCCTGAAACCTTCACCGTGATTTTTTTCCTGAAAATTAGCTTTCTTGCGGCAAAAGAAGAGGGTCAACCACCTTACGGGTGGCTCACGAGGGTAGGGGGAACGCCCCCCTGCCTCATGACCACCTCGGGCACCGTCTCGCTTGGATTTTTCTTCTGGAATTTTCCAAATATTCCAAAAAGTATCTCCGTCCGTTTTTATCCCATTTGGACTCCGTTTGATATGGATATTCTGTGAAACCAAAAACATGCAATAGACAGGAACTGGCACTGGGCACTGGATCAATATTTTAGCCCCAAAAATAGTATACAAAGTTGCCAAAAGTATATGAAAGTTGTAGAATATTGGCATGGAACAATAAAAAATTATAGATACGACGGAGACGTATCATATCATCATTTCACCCACATTGCATGTGCTAAAAAGTTGAGAGGGTTACGGAAAAAACTGGATGCACTTCGTGTACAAAATAGACCTCTTTCGAAGTATGAGGGTTTCGGACGAAAACTAATCTGTTACAAAGGGATTTCATTTTTTGAACTCCGGACTTTTTGTGTGTTCAAAATGCACCATTCAATGCCACATCATCAATTGCCAACCCTTTCTCACTTCATTTGTTATTTTTCATGCATTTACTGATTTTTTTGAGCTAAATGACCCTGAAATTGAAAAGCACTACAAATGAACTCCGAAGAGGTTGAAAGTTGGCATGGTCTCTTCATTTCACACACATAGCATGTGCTAAAAAGTTGACAGGGTTACGGTTAAAACTGGATGCACTTCACGTACAAAATGGACAATCTCTTTCGACGTATGAGGGTTTCGGCCGAAAACTCATCTTTTACAAAGGGATTTCATTTTTTTGAACTTATTTGAGCTCCAGACTATTTGTGTGTTCAAAATGCACCATTCAAAGCCACATCATCAATTTTCAACCCTTTCTGACTTCATTTGTTATTTTTTGTGCATTTACTGATTTTTTTGAGATAAATGACCCTGAAATTGTCAAGCACTACATATGAACTTTGAAGAGGTTGAAAGTTGGCATGGTGTCTTCATTTCACCCACATAGCATGTGCTAAGAAGTTGGGAGGGTTACGGCAAAAACTGGAGGCACTTCATTTACAAAGTGGACAATCTCTTTCGAAGTATCACGGTTTCGGACGAAAACTCATCTGTTACAATGGGATTTCATTTTTTTTGAAATTATTTAAACTCCAGACTTTTTGTGTGTTCAAAATTCACCATGCAAAGCCACATCATCAATTTTCAACCCTTTCTGACTTCATTTGTTATTTTTCATGCATTTACTGATTTTTTGAGCTAAATAACCCTGAAATTGAAAAGCACTGCAAATGAACTCCGAAGAGGTTGAGAGTTTGCATGGTATCATCATTTCACCCACATAGCATGTGCTAAAAAGTTGAGAGGGTTACGGCAAAAACTGGATGCACTTCGTGTACAAAATGGACAATCTCTTTCGAAGCATCAGGGTTTCGAACGAAAACTCATCTGTTACAAAGGGATTTCATTTTTTGAACTCCAAACTTTTTGTGTGTTCTAAATGCACCATTCAAAGCCACATCATCAATTTTCAACCCTTTCTGACTTCATTTGTTATTTTTCATGCATTTACTGATTTTTTTTGAGCTATATGACCCTGAAATTAAAAAGCACTACAAACGAACTCTGAAGAGGTTGAAAGTTGGCATGGTATCATTTCACCCACATAGAATGTGCTAAAAAGTTGAGAGGGTTATGGCAAAAACTGGATGCACTTCATGTACAAAATGGACAATCTCTTTCGAAGTATCAGGGTTTTGGACGAAAACTCATCTGTTACAAAAGGGATTTCTCTTTTTTTAACTTATTTGAACTCCAAACTTTTTGTGTGTTCAAAATGCACCATTCAAAGACACATCATCAATTTTCAACCCTTTCTGACTTCATTTGTTATATTTCATGCATTTGCTAATTTTTTGAGCTAAATGACCCTGAAATTGAAAAGCACTACAAATGAACTCTGAAGAGGTTGAAAGTTGGCATGGTATCATCATTTCACCCAAATAGCATATGCTAAAAAGTTGAGAGGGTTATGACACAAACTGGATGCACTTCGTGTACAAAACGGACAATCTCTTTCGAAGTACGAGGGTTTCATACGGAAACTCATCTGTTACAAAAGGCATTTCATTTCTTCACATGTAAATGCAGTGATATTCTAGATCAAAGGCATCATCATAATAGTTGTGAGAGAAAGTCTTCACTTTTTCTTCGCTTGTCTCCTTTGCTTATTGCGCCATAACCATGGATAATCTTCATCGTTTAACAGGGTGCTTGGGTCAGCCTTGACTTTGAAGGGAGGAATTTCATGAAACTTTTCATAATCTTCAGACATGTCCGTCTTCCCCTCCAATCCCACGATGTCTCTTTTTCCTGAAAGAACTATGTGGCCCTTTGGCTCATCATATGATGTATTGATAACCCACAAGTATAGGGGATTGCAACAGTTTTCGAGGGTAGAGTATTCAACCCAAATTTATAGATTCGACACAAGGGGAGCCAAAGAATATTTGAAGGTATTAGTAGATGAGTTGTCAATTCAACCACACCTAGAGATTAATTATCTGTAGCAAAGTGATCAGTAGAAAACTAGTTTGATAGTTTTGATAATAGTGACAGCAGCAATAGTAACAGTAACATCGATAGAAGTAATTTTGTAGCAAGTGTAATAGTGATGATAGCAGCAGTAACTTAGCAGAAACAATAATGAAAAGTTCGTAGGCATTAGATCGGTGACTTGTTGGATGATATTCATCATGTGACAGTTATAACCCAGGACGATACGGCACTAGCTCCAGTTCATCGATATAATGTAGGCATGTATTCCGTAAATAGTCATACGTGCTTTATTAAAGAACTTGCATGACATCTTTTGTCCTACCCTCCAGTGGCAGCAGGGTCCATATTGGAAACTAAGGGATATTAAGGCCTCCTTTTAATAGAGAACCGGAACAAAGCATTAACACATAGTGAATACATGAACTCCTCAAACCACGGTCATCACCGGGAGTGGGCCTGAATGTTGTCACTCCTGGGTTGCCGGATCATAACACGTACTAGGTGACTGTAACTTGCAAGATTGGATCTAAAACATGGATATAATGATGATAACATAAATGGTTCAGATCTGAAATCATGGCCCCCAGGCCCAAAGTGACAAGCATTAAGCATAGCAAAGTCAAAGAAACATCAATCTAAGAACATAGTGGATACTAGGGATCAGGCCCTAACAAAACTAACTCGATTACATGATGAATCTCATCCAACTCCTCACCGACCAGCGAGCCTATGAAGGAATTACTCTCTCCCGGTGGGGAGCATCATGGAATTGACGATGGAGAAGGGTTGGTGATGACGAAGAACGAAGACCCCCCTCTCCGGAGCCCCAAACGGACTCCAGATCTACCCTCCTGGGGAAGAACAGGGCTTGGCGGCGGCTCTGTCTCATGGATTGTGATAATTCTTTATCCCTGATTTTTTTCTCCAAAAATTGGAATTTATAGCGTTGGTTTCATGGTCAGTTATACGTCTCCAACGTATCTATAATTTTTGATTGTTTTGGCCAGGTTATTTTAAGAAGACATGATTGCTTTGTTAGCATGCTTGAAGTATTATTGTTTTTATGTCAATATTATACTTATGTCAATATTATACTTATATTATCTGTTTTGGATGTTTAATGGGCTTTAATATGCTCTTTTATATTATTTTTGGGACTAACCTATTAACGGGAGGCCCAGTGCCAGTTTCTGTTTTTTTTGCCTATTTTAGAGTTTTGCAGAAAAGGAATACCAAATGGAGTCCAAATGGAATGAAACCATCGCGATGATCTTTCTTGGACCGAAAGCAATCCAGAAGACTTGGAGTCGATGTCTGGAACTCCACGAGGAAGCCACGAGGCAGGAGGGCGCACCCAGGGGGTAGGCGCGCCCCCACCATCATGGGCCCCTCGTAGCTCCACCAACGTACTTCTTTCACCTATATATACTCTTATACCTAAGAAACATTAGGGAGAGCGATGAAACCACTTTTCCACCGCCACAACCTTCTATACCCGTGAGATCCCATCTTGGGGTCTTTTCCGGCGATCTGCCGGAGGGGGAATCGATCACGGAGGGCTTCTACATCAACACTATTGCCTCTCCGATGAAGCGTGAGTAGTTTACCACAGACCTTGCGGTCCATAGTTATTAGCTAGATGGCTTCTTCTCTCTCTTTGATTCTCAATACAAAGTTCTCCTCGATGTTCTTGGAGATCTATTCGATGTAATACTCTTCTGCGGTGTGTTTGTCGAGATCCGATGAACTGTGGATTTGTGAACAAGCTTATCTATGAGTATTATTTGGTTTTTCTCTGAATTCTTATATGCATGATTTGATATCTTTGCAAGTCCCTTTGAATTATCGGTTTAGTTTGGCCTACTACATTGATCTTTCTTGCAATGGGAGAAGTGCTTAACTTTGGGTTCAATCTTGCGGTGTCCTTTCCCAGTGACAGTAGGGGCAGCAAGGCATGTATTGTATTGTTGCCATCGAGGATAAAAATATGGGGGTTATATCATATTGCTTGAGTTTATCCCTCTACATCATGTCATCTTGCTTAATGCGTTACTCCATTCTTATGAACTTAATACTCTAGATGCATGCTGGATAGCGATCGATGTGTGGAGTAATAGTAGTAGATACAGAATCGTTTCAGTCTACTTGACACGGACGTGATGCCTATATTCATGATCATTTCCTTAGATATCTTCATAACTATGCGCTTTTCTATCAATCGCTCGGCAGTAATTTGTTCACCCACCATAATACATGCTATCTTGAGAGAAGCCACTAGTGAAACCTATAGCCCTCGGGTCTCTTTCCTATTATATTACATCTCTTTTATTTACATCGCATCTCGTATACTATTTTGCAATCTTTACTTTCCAATCTATATAACAAAAATACCAAAAATATTTACTTTACTATCTCTATTAGATCTCACTTTTGCGAGTGACCGTGAAGGGATTGACAACACCTTTATCGCGTTGGTTGCCAGGTTCTTGATTGTTTGTGCAGTTACTAGGTGACTTGTGCGTTGTCTCCTACTGGATTGATCCCTTGGTTCTCAACACTGAGGAAAATACTTATGCTACTTTGCTGCATCACCCTTTCCTCTTCAAGGGAAAACCAACGCATGCTCAAGAGGTAGCAGTCAGCGGGGCCACCAGGTGAGTACAACCCACCTGGGCGCGCTAGGAGAGCGGCGTGCGCCCTGGTGGGTTGTGCCCACCCAGGGGCCCCTCTCTGGTGGGTCTTGGCTCCACTAATTCTTATTATTGATATAGAAATTCCTCGCAAAGTTTCGTTCCATTCCGAGAACTTTTATTTCTGCACAAAAACAACATCATGGTAGTTCTGCTGAAAACAGCGTCAGTTCGGGGTTAGTTTCATTCAAATCATGCAAATTAGAGTCCAAAACAAGAGGAAAAGCGTAAGAAAAAGTATATACGTTGGAGACGTATCAACTCCCCCAAGCTTAAACCTTTGCTTGTCCTCAAGCAAGTCAGTTGATAAACTGAAAGTGAGAAAGAAAAACTTTTACGAACTCTTCTGCTCTTGTTTGCATAAATAAGCTTAAACAGCACCCAGGTTTTCAGCCAGCATTATAACTAACCATGTCGACAATAACTCTTAAAGATTATAATGACTCGTATCAATGACATAATCAGCTAGCGAGCAATAATAAGGTATCTCAAACGGCAACACATTGTTAAAAGAAACATGATATCATATGACAATAATGGTATCTCGCTAGCCCTTTCTGAGACCGCAAAATATAAATGTAGAGCACCTCCAAAGTTCAAGCAGCGACTAAACATTGTAATTCATGTTAGAAAAGATCCAGTCATGATGCACCCAACATTAGGTACACACAATGCATAAATCATGACCATTGTGCTCTACTCAGTTTCTGGCGCTTGTTTTAGAGGGTGATGACACAACATAAAAGTAAATAGAAAGTCCCTTTGCAGAGGGAAGCAGTGATTTGCATAGGTGCCAGAGCTCAATTTTTAACAGAGATAAATGAAATTTTGAGACATGCACCCTTCTCATTTACTTCACGACCATCAGTTATAAACATCTTCCATGCTAAGCATGCTAGTGGAGGTTCCCAAGCGATAAAAGTAAAGGTTTACTCCCCCTCCACCATCAATCACACTCCACGGCTTGTCCGAAACAACGGGTGTCGTCCATACCAACATAAGTCCCGGGGGAGTTTTGTTTAATTATTTGCATTTTTTAGTTCGGGACTGGAATCCCTATTACCGCCCATTTTCTCGTGTGATGGCGAGTGAATAAACACTTGACCTGAGAATAACCCTCTTAGCATGGAAGATATCGACCACCTCCTGTCGTTCCATGAACGATCTAGGCACACAAAACGGATAATTTTTAGAAGTTTTTAGAGGTGGCACATGCAAATTTATTTAGGATGGCAGGGTAATGCCGTATATAGGTAGGTATGGTGAACTCATCTGAAATAACTTTGGGTTCAAGGCTTTTGATGTACAAGCAGAATTCCCACTTAGTATAGGCGAAGGCTAGCAATTTAGGTTGAGAAGCGGCCAGCTAGAGAGCAACAACGATAATAACCATGCATTATGTGTAAGTAACATTGGACACTACCATGAGTAGGATATGAACACCATGAATATAAACATTATAGAGGCTATGTTGGTTTTGATTCAACTACATGCATGAACATGTACCAAGTCAAGCCACTTGAACATTCAGAAGAGGATACCATATCATCATACTACATCACAATCATCTTAACACTATGTTGATATCCAAGATAAATCATTATTAACTCCCAGCTAATTATGCATGGCATGACAAACTATAATCTCTAATTGTCATTGCAAACATGTTCAATCATAATGGGCTGAAGCCTGCATGCTAGGTTAAACATATTTACCCAGATAGGACAAGTCGAGTTCATACCGGTTTCTCTTTGCCACGACCAGTTCATCGAATGTCGTCATTATTGCCTTTCACTTGCACGACCGAATGATATGAAAATAATAATAGTGCAAGAGTGCCATGGACTAAGCTGGAATCTACAAACATTTTATTCAACAGGAGAAGACAAGGTAAAATGGGCTCTTTATTAGTTCAACAATTATTCATATGAGAGCCACTCAACATTTTCATCGTGGTCTTCTCCTCGGTACAACTCGAATAAAAAGAAAAGAAATTCAAAGAAACGCACTGAAATATTTTTGGAGTTTTTGGTTTTCTAAAGCAAGCAAATAAGGGAAAAGCAAAAACGAGAAAAACTATTTACACGGGAAAGCTCCCAACAAGCAAAAGAAGAACAAGGGAATCTTTTTGGATTTTCTTTTTAGTACTACTAAGCATGCATAGAAAAGTAAACTAATTACAACTATTTTTTTGGGTTTTTCTAAAGTTTTTCAAACACACAAGAAGAAAGAAAGAAAATAAATCTAAGCATGGATGATACAATGAAAAAGTGTGAACACCAACAAATAGAATAAGTGGACATGAATGTAATGTCGGTGAGAGACACGTACTCCCCCAATCTTAGGCTTTTGGCCTAACTTGGTAGTCGGTCAGTAGCCTGCAGGGTAGTAGTCGGTGTGGTAGCTCTCGGAGGCTCTCGGTGTGGATGCATCAGCACGCCGTGTCGCCACCACTGCTACGTTATGAGCTCGGGCCTCGCTCTCAAGAACAAAATATCTTCCCTTGCTGTTATAATCAAAAAGAGCAGGCGCAGGCAAATATGTGTCCACAATAGATCTTTGGTTAGACATTAGATTGTAAGTGAAATTATCAACCCTTCCCTTAAGTATTTTGTGTTCTTTCAAAGTATCAAAATCTAAATACCGCGTAGGTAGGACATGATCAAAGGGCAAAGGCGAAACACCCAGCCCTCGTGCTAAACGTGTGGCATAAATTCCACCATAGAACCAACCACTGTTAGCATTGTGCTGAAGTCTACGTGCAACAATCGCTCCAAGGTTATAATTCCTTTAACCAGTGAGAGCGGTGTGAAGGAGGCTCAAGTCTGGCGCACAAAGTATGCTACAGTCTTGCTTGCCTACTATGAATTTCCCGTTAAATAATGCAAAATACTGAATTGCGGGAAAGTGAATGCTCTTTATTCTTCCTTGTCTCACTCCCCTATTTTCACCGTAGCACAGGCTAGTCAAGAAAGACTCGTACTCAACCGTTGGTGGCTCATCAAACGAACCCCAAAATGGAAGTTTGCAATGGTAAGCAAAATTCTCTAGTGGGATAGTATAAGGATTATCATAAAGCATAAATGACACCCTAGACTCACGTGGAAAATATTTAAATCCTTTGACAAATGATTCACTGAGAAGTTGGTGTTGTACACACTTATCTGATAGGTAGGGACCAAGGCCGGCATTGTGGACATATTTCTCAAATTCCTCCTTAATGCACACATGCACCATATATTCATCGCTAGGCCATAAACATGTCTTGGTGGCGGCATCTCGCGTGGAACTTTCACTTGGTTCAACATAAGACCGACGGGCAAAACTGTCACTAGAAGATGCCCCCGAGGATCGTCTCCTCGAAGAAATCCTTCCAAATAGGTTCATCATGTCCACGTACAATTTTCTGAAAATAAAAAATTTGGAGTGACAAAAATTTGTCAACAAAACTTTGTAAGATTGATAGCAACTACTCATAGGGATACATAGAGGCCATAGCAAGCATTCAAACTACTTAGAACACTAAGAATTTAACATGCAAGCACATCTACAGCAGCACCAAGAGTAGCTAATTATTCAAAGTATAAGCTACTGAAACTAAAACTAATTGGACAAATGGTTGAGTCACATACCAAACAATAATCCCCCGAAACAGTTTCGGAAACGGAGCTTCGAGCAAAGAGACCGAAATCCACGGGTTTGGGCTCAAGAACACGGGAGAGAGAGCAATGGGGATTTTTTCTGGAGGTAAGTGATGATGTGGGATGAATAGGTAAGTGAGGGGGCCCACGTGGGGACCACAACCTACCAGGGCGCGCCTGGGGGTGCTGGCGTGCCCAGGTGGGTTGTACCCACCTGGTGCACCTCCCTCTAATGTTTATTGCACCAAAAATTCTCAAATATTCAGAAAAAATGTATTAAATTTTCAGGGCATTCTGAGAACTTTTATTTTTGGGTCATTTTTTATTGCACGGGAAATTCAGCAAACACACAAAACATGGCATTTTATTTTATTTAACTAATAACAACAGAGAATAAAAAGTAGGGACAGAAAGTAGTGCTTACTAAATTCATCAACTTCATACCATTCAAAAATGATCCATTAATAAGGTTGATCAAGTCTTATTAACAACCACTTTCGATTAGCATGAAACCGAAGAACTTTCGTAAATCACTAAGTTACCTCAATGGGGATATGCATCTCCCCAACGATAAGAATTTCATATTTCTTTTTGACAGTAGGTAGAGGTATTTGAAAACTTCCTTCCAATAGTGATTGTGGGAGATTTTTCAATAACATTAATACCATTCACTTGGAATTGTTTCTTCAGAAAGTGCACCGTATGCTCATTGCCATTAATATGAAAAGTGACCTTGCTTTTATTGCAATCAATAACAGCCCCTACAGTATTCAAGAAGGGTCTACCAAGGATAATCGACATGTTGTCATCCTCGAGCATCTCAAGTATAACAAAGTCAGTCAAAATAGTAATATTAGCAACAACAACAGGCACATCCTCACAGATACCGATAGGTATGGCAGTTGATGTATCAGCCATTTGCAAAGATATTTCAGTAGGTGTGAGTTTATTCAAGTCAAGTATTTTATATAAAGAGAAAGGCATAACACTAACACCAGCTCCTAAATCACACAAAGCAGTTTTCACATAATTCTTTTTGATAGAGCAAGGTATAGTTGCAATTCCCGGATCTCCAAGTTTTTTAGGTACTCCATCTTTAAAAGTGTAATTAGCAAGCATAGTGGATATTTTAGCTTCCGGTATTTTTCTCTTATTTGTGATGATGTCATTCATATATTTTGCATAAGGAGGCATTTTCAAGATATCAGTCAAGCGAGTATGCAAAAAGACTGGCCTCAACATTTCAGCAAAGCGTTCTAATTCTTCATCATCATTCTTTTTAGTTGACTTGGGTGGAAAAGGCATAGGTTTTTGAACCCATGGTTCTCTTTCTTTACCGTGTTTTCTAGCAACAAAGTCTCTTTTGTCATATCTTTTATTTTTAGGTTGTGGGTTATCAAGATCAATAGGTGGTTCTATCTCAACATCATTGTCTGGTTCTTTATCATTGGTTGGTTAAGAGTCTTCATGAACCTCATCATTATCTTTGTCATTATCATTAGGTGAGTGTTCATTACCAGATTGAGTTTCAGCATCTGAGATAGAAACTTCATTTTCATTATCAGGAGGTTTTTCTATTTCAGGTTCACTAGAAGTGTGCAAAGTCCTATCACTTCTCTTTTTCTTTTTCTTTCTAGAAGGACTAGGTGCACTAGTGTTAGCTCTTTGTGAACCTTGTTCAATTCTTTTTGGGTGTCCCTCGAGATAAAGTGGTTCCTGAGTCATTTTACCTCCTCTAGTTGCAACTCTAACAGCCAAGTCATGCATATTATGATTCATTTCATCAAGCAATTCCCTTTGAGATTTAGCAACTTGTTCTAATTGAGTTTGAACAATAGAAGCATGCTCTCCAACACCCCTAACATCATTTGATATTCTAACAAACAAGTCACTCAAACGAGCAATCATATCAGAGTTGTATTTCAATTGTTTCATAACATTTGCATTGAAGTGATCTTGTTTTCTAATGTAGTTTTCAAACTCATAAAGACATTGACTAGGATGCATATTGTGAGGATTATCATCATCATTAAACTTTATAAAATAATTTACCTCTACCACCTTAGGCAGTGGTGGTGTATTAAGCCCATGTATTTCTTCGATAGGAGGTAAATTTTTAAGATCCTTAGCTTTAATACCTTTTTCCATCATTGATTTCTTTGCCTCTTGCATATCTTCAGGACTGAGATATAATATAGCCCTCTTCTTCGGAGTGGGTTTAGGTGGTGGTTCAGGAATAGTCCAATCATCATAATTTTTCAATATGTTATTCAATAATTCTTCAGCTTGACCAACAATTCGTTCCCTAAAAACACAACCAGCACAACTATCTAGGAAGTCCCTAGAAGCATCGGTTAGTCCATTATAGAAGATATCAAGTATTTCATTTTTCTTAAGAGGATGATGAGGCAAAGCATTTTTCCCAAGATTGTGGGAGACTCGCTTCTTTAGTTTGCACAAAGTTAAATATTTCCTGTAAGGCAGCTTGTTTCATATGAGCAGGAAAATATTTTTCAGATAAGTAATAAATCATATCCTTGGGACTACGCACACAACCAGGAGCAAGAGTATTGTACCAAGCTTTAGCATCACCCTTTAATGAGAAAGGAAATAATTTGAGAATAAAGTAATAGCGAGTTTTATCATCATGAGTAAAAAGGGTGGCTATGTCATTCAACTTAGTAAGATGTGCCAGAACAGTTTCAGTTTCATAACCATGGAAAGGATCAGATTCAACCAAAGTAATTAACTTTGGGTCAACAGAGAATTCATAATCCTTATCATCAATAAAGATAGGTGAAGTAGCAAACTTAGGATCACATTTCATTCTAGCATTTAGATATTTTTCTTTATACTTGTGTAGTAATTTCTCTAGATCATCTCTATCATTGCAAGCAAGAATATCTCTAGTTGTTTCTTCACTCATAATATAACCTTCCGATACCTTAGGAAATTCATATCTACGAAGGCTAGTTCTAGTAGGTGTTTCAGGAGATTCAGTTTCAAGCTCATCATCAGATTCAACAACATCATGTTGTATAACTCTAGCAATTTGTTTATCAAGAAATTCACCAAGTGGCACATCATCATTATCAAGCAAGGTACTAGCATCATCATAGGCATCATTCATAGCAGAAGTAGCATCATCAATAACTTGCAACATATCAGAATTAATAGCATGTGGTGGTGTTGCAAGTTTAATCATAACAGAAGGTGAATCTAAAGAAGAACTGGATGGCAGTTCCTTACCTCCCCTCGTCTTTGAGGGAAATATCTTAGTCTTAGGATTCTTCAGATTCTTCATAGTGATAATATGATAATAATCCCAAGTGACTCAACAAATATAGATATGCTCCCCGGCAACAGCGCCAGAAAAAGGTCTTGATAACCCACAAATATAGGGGATCGCAACAGTTTTCGAGGGTAGAGTATTCAACCCAAATTTATAGATTCGACACAAGGGGAGCCAAAGAATATTTGAAGGTATTAGCAGCTGAGTTGTCAATTCAACCACACCTGGAGATTAATTATCTATAGCAAAGTGATTAGTAGCAAAGTAGTTTGATAGTTTTGATAATAGTGACAGCAGGAATAGTAACGGTAACAGTGATAGCAATAATTTTGTAGCAAGCGTAACAGTGATGATAGCAGCAGTAACTTAGCAGAAACAATAATGAAAAGTTCATAGGCATTGGATCGGTGACTTGTTGGATGATATTCATCATGTGACAGTTATAACCTAGGGCGATACGGCACTAGCTCCAGTTCATCGATATAATGTAGGCATGTATTCTGTAAATAGTCATACATGCTTTATTAAAAGAACTTGCATGACATCTTTTGTCCTACCCTCCCGTGGCAGCGGGGTCCATATTGGAAACTAAGGGATATTAAGGCCTCCTTTTAATAGAGAACCGGAACAAAGCATTAACACATAGTGAATACATGAACTCCTCAAACTACGGTCATCACCGAATGTGGGCCCAGATGTTGTCACTCCGGGGTTGCCGGATCATAACACGTAGTAGGTGACTATAACTTGCAAGATCGGATCTAGAACATGGATATAATGATGATAACATAAACGGTTCAGATCTGAAATCATGGCACCCGGGCCTAAAGTGACAAGCATTAAGCATAGAAAAGTCATAGCAACATCAATCTAAGAACATAGTAGGTACTAGGGATCAGGCCCTAACAAAACTAACTCGGTTACATGATGAATCTCATTCAACTCCTCACCGACTAGCGAGCCTACAAAGGAATTACTCACTCTTGGTGGGGAGCATCGTGGAATTGGCGATGGAGAAGGGTTGGTGACGACGAAGAACGAAGATCCCCCTCTTCGGAGCCCAAAACGGACTCCAGATCTGCCCTCCCAAGGAAGAACGGGGCTTGGCGGAGTCTCCGTCTCGTGGATCACGATAATTCTTTCTCCCCGATTTTTTCTCCAAAAATAGGAATTTATAGCATTGGTTTCAGGGTCAGCGGGGCCACTAGGTGGGTACAACCCACCTGGGCGTGCCAGGAGAGGGGGGTGCGCCCTGGTAGGTTGTGCTCACCCAGGGGCCCCTCTCTGGTGGGTCTTGGCTCCATTAATTCTTATTATTGATATAAAATTGCTCGCAAAGTTTCGTTCCATTCCGAGAACTTTTATTTCTGCACAAAAACAACACCATGGTAGTTCTCCTGAAAACAGTGTCAGTCCGGGGTTAGTTTCATTCAAATCATGCAAATTATAGTTCAAAACAAGAGAAAAAACATGAGAAAAAGTAGATACGTTGGAGACGTATCATGTATTCGCTTCCCTATCTTTTCTTTTTCTCGGTTTTGGTAGACATGTCCTTCACATTGAAAACATGCGCCACATCATTGGCTAGGACGAATGGTTTGTCTATGTACCCAAGATTGTTCAGATACGCTGTTGTCAGTCCGTACTGTGGGACTACATGTACCCCGCCTCCTGACAGATTGACCCATTTGCACTGAAACAAAGGGACCTTAAAATCATATCCGTAGTCAAGTTCCCATTTGTCCTCTATGTAACCATAAAATGTGTCCTTTCCTATCTTGGTTGTTGCATCAAAGCGGACACCGCTGTTTTGGTTGGTGCTCTTTTGATCTTGGGCGACTGTGTAAAATGTATTCCCATTTATCTTGTATCCTTTATAAGTCAATACAGTCGAAGATGGTCCCCTGGACAACGAGTACAGCTCAACAGAAACAGTGTTGTCACCTCTGAGATGTGTTTCCAACCAACTGTCGAAACTCCTGATTTGTTCACATGTAATCCAGTCGTCACACTGCTCCGGGTGTTTGGAGCAGAGAATGTTCTTGTGTTCATTGACATATGCGGTCACCAAGGTAGAGCTCTGTAGAACTGTGTAGTGTGCTTGAGACCAAGAATGCCCGTCCCTACATATTATTGAGTCCCCTCCTAGCGTGTCTTTTCCAGTCAGTCTCCCCTCATGCCGTGATTGAGGGAGACCAATCTTCTTAAGGTCAGGAATGAAGTCAACACAAAACCCAATGACATCCTCTGTTTGATGGCCCATGGAGATGCTTCCTTCTGGCCTAGCGCAGTTACGGACATATTTCTTTAGGACTCCCATGAACCTCTCAAAGGGGAACACATTGTGTAGAAATACGGGGCCCAGAACGACAACCTCGTCGACTAGATGAACTAGGACGTGCGTCATGATATTAAAGAAGGATGGTGGGAACTAATACATCTCCAACGTATCTATAATTTTTGATTATTCCATGCTATATTATATTCTGTTTCGGACATTATTGGGCTTTATTATACACTTTATATTATTTTTGTGACTAACCTATTAACCGGAGGTCCAGCCCAGAATTGCTGTTTTTTTGCCTATTTTAGGGTTTCACGGAAAAAGAATATCAAATGGAGTCCAAACGGAATGAAACCTTCGGGAACGTGATTTTCAGAACGAACATGATCCAGAGGACTTGGACCATATGTCAAGACATCAACCAGGAGGCCACGAGTTAGGGGGCGCGCCTACCACCCTGGGCACGCCCTCCACTCTCGTGGGCCCCCTGTTGCTCCACTGACGTACTCCTTCCTCCTATATATACCTACGTACCCCCAAACTAGCAGATACGGAGCCAAAACCCTAATTCCACCGCCATAACTTTCTGTATCCACGAGATCCCATCTTGGGGCCTGTTCCGGAGCTCCGCCGGAGGGGGCATCGATCACGGAGGGCTTCTACATCAACACCATAGCCCTTTCGATGAAGTGTGAGTAGTTTACCTCAGACCTACGGGTCCATAGTTATTAGCTAGATGGCTTCTTCTCTCTTTTTTGATCTTAATACAAAGTTCTCGCCCTCTCTTGTGGAGATCTATTCGATGTAATCTTCTTTTGCGGTGTGTTTGTTGAGACCGATGAATTGTGGGTTTATGATCAAGTTTATCTATGAACAATATTTGAATCTTCTCTGGATTATTTTATGTATGATTGGTTATCTTTGCAAGTCTCTTTGAATTATCAGTTTGGTTTGGCCTACTAGATTCATCTTTCTTGCAATGGGAGAAGTGCTTAGCTTTGGGTTCAATCTTGCGGTGTCCTTTCCCAGTGATAGTAGGGGCAGCAAGGCACGTATTGTATTGTTTCCATCAAGGATAACAAGATGGGGTTTTCATCATATTGCGTGAGTTTATCCCTCTACATCATGTCATCTTGCTTAAAGTGTTACTCTGTTCTCTTGAACTTAATACTTTAGATGCATGCTGGATAGCGGTCGATGTGTGGAGTAATAGTAGTAGATGCAGGAAGGAGTCGGTCTATTTGTCTCGGACGTGATGCCTATATACATGATCATACCTAGATATTCTCATAATTATGCTCCATTCTGTAAATTGCTCAACAATAATTTGTTTATCCGCCGTGAATACTTATGCTCTCGAGAGAAGCCACTAGTGAAACCTGTGGCCCCCGGGTCTATCTTCCATCATATTAATCTTCCAATACTTAGTTATTTTTATTGCCTTTTATTTTACTGTGCATATTTATCATAAAAATACCAAAAATATTATCTTATCATATCTACCAGATCTCACTCTCGTAAGTGACCGTGTAGGGATTGACAACACCTTATCGCGTTGGTTGCGAGAATTTATTTGTTTGTGTAGGTACGAGGGACTCGTGCGTGGCCTCCTACTGGATTGATACCTTGGTTCTCAAAAACTGAGGGAAATACTTACGCGACTTTGCTGCACCACCCTTTCCTCTTCAAGGGAAAACCAATGCAAGTGCTCAAGAGGTAGCAAGAAGGATTTCTGGCGCCGTTGCGAGGGAGGTCTATGCAAAAGTAAACATACCAAGTAGCCATCACAACCCTTATCTCCCGCATTACATTATTTGCCATTTGCCTCTCGTTTTCCTCTCCCCCCACTTCACCCTTACCGTTTTATTCGCCCTCTCTCTCTCTCTATCCTCCCTCTCTTTCTCTATTTGCTTCTTTTTTCCCGTTCCTTGTTTGCTTGTGTGTCCGATTGCTTGCTTGTCGTTATGGCTAGTCCCCTATCTTTCCCTTTGTCTCCCGAGTTTGAGGTTCTTCACTTCCAACAAAGACAAGGAGAAAATTTAAAGATTCTTGGTTTAGAATGATGGGGTTTTATCGTAATTGCACCCTAGAGGTGAATTTTAGAATCATGCTTCGCAACTTTTATGTTGGATTAAATTTATCTCATAGATAACTCTTGGATTGCGTTGCCAAAGGCAATTTTATTGAAATTGATCCTAGTATTGCTCATGAAATTATAGAGGGTATAGTGGGAACACTACCCCAACAAAAGGGGCATCATCATACCCAAGAGAAACGCAAATTTTTGAGAAAATTTGCGAAGTAACCAAGATCTTACAAAAATCTCTTGAACCTCTTTAGAGTGTTAGCAGGAATCTCCACCGCATGAATATGTTGATTACCCTTTGCAATAAGAATTTGGATTCTTTAGATCTCAAAATTTCCGAATATGTGGGTAAACGTAAGGAACCTCCCGGATTCGAACATAACTCCACAAAAAATTAAAAACCCAAGATGATATTACTTAGATCTATCTTTGCTTTTTATGCCTAGCTAGGGGCGTTAAACGATAGCGCTTGTTGGGAGGCAACCCAATTTTATTTTTATTCCTTGCTTTTTTCTCCTGTTTAGTAATAAATAATTTATCTAGCCTCTTTTTTTGTTGTGTTTTTGTGTTTAATTAGTGTTTGTGCCAAGTAGAACCGTTGGGAGACTTGGGGAAAGTCTTGTTAATCTTGCTGTAAAAAACAGAAACTTTAGCGCTCACAAGAACTGCTGCCATTTTTATTTGGAAAGCGCTATTTAGTTAATTATTTTTGCAGACGATTAATAGATAAATTACTCACGTCCAGAAATTTATTTTAGAATTTTTGGGGTTCCAGATCTTGCGTTAGTTACAGATTACTACAGACTCTTCTGTTTTTGACAGATTCTGTTTTTCGTGTGTTGTTTGCTTATTTTGATGAATCTATGGCTAGTAAAATAGTTTATAAACCCTAGAGAAGTTGGAATGCAGTAGGTTTAACACCAATATAAATAAATAATGATTTCATTACAGTACCTTGAAGTGGTGTTTTGTTTTCTTTCGCTAACGGAGCTCACAAGATTTTCTACTTTAAGTTTTGTGTTGTGAAGTTTTCAAGTTTTGGGTAAAGATTTGATGGATTATGGAACAAGGAGTGGCAAGAGCCTAAGCTTGGGGATGCCCATGGCACCCCCAAGATAATCTAAGGACACCTAAAAAGCCAAAGCTTGGGGATGCCCCGGAAGGCATCCCCTCTTTCATCTACTTCTATCGGTAACTTTACTTGGAGCTATATTTTTATTTACCACATGATATGTGTTTTGCTTGGAGCGTCTTGTATTATTTGAGTATTTATTTGTTAGTTTTCCACAATCATCCTTGTTGCACACACCCTTTTGAGAGAGACACACATGATTCGGAAATTATTAGAATACTCTATGTGCTTCACTTATATATTTTGAGTTATATAGTTTTTGCTCTAGTGCTTCACTTATATCTTTTAGAGCATGTCGGTGGATTTGTTTCATAGAAACCATTGTTCTGTCATGCTTCACTTAGATTATTTTGAGAGTCCTACAAAACAGCATGGTAATTTTCTTTAATTATTTGAGGCATTCAAGATTAAATAAATAAAATTTTCTTATGAGTGTGTTGAATATTATGAGAAGTTTGAAACTTGATAATTGTTTTGAGATATGGAGATGGTGATATTAGAGTCGTGCTAGTTGAGTAGTTGTGAATTTGAGAAATGCTTGTGTTGAGGTTTGTGATTCCCGTAGCATGCACGTATGGTGAACAGTTATGTTAAGAAGTCGGAGCATGATGTATTTATTGATTGTCCTCCTTATGAGTGGCGGTCGGGGACGAGCGATGGTCTTTTCCTACCAATCTATCCCCCTAGGAGCAAGCGCATAGTACTTTGCTTCGATAACTAATAGATTTTTGCAATAAGTATGTGAGTTCTTTATGACTAATGTTGAGTCCATGGATTATATGCACTCTCACCCTTCCACCATTGCTAGCATCTCTAATACCGCGCACCTTTCGCCGGTATCATACACCCACCATATACCTTCCTCAAAACAGCCACCATACCTACCTATCATGGCATTTCCATAGCCATTCCGAAATATATTGCCATGCAACTTTCCACCATTCCGTTTATCATGACACGCTCCATCATTGTCATATTGCTTTGCATGATCATGTAGTTGACATTTTAGTTGTGGCAAAGCCACCGTTCATAATTCTTTCATATAAGTCACTCATGCATCATTGCTATCCTGGTACACCGCCAGAGGCATTCATATAGAGTCATACTTTGTTCTAGTCTCGAGTTGTAATCATTGAGTTGTAAATAAATAGAAGTGTGATGATCATCATTCATAGAGTATTGTCCCAAATAAAAAATAAAATAAATAAAAAGGCCAAAGAAAAAAAGGAAGGCCCAAAAATAATATAAAAATAAAAACGGGTAATACTACTATCCTTTTACCCACACTTGTGCTTCAAAGTAGCACCATGATCTTCATAATAGAGAGTCTCCTATGTTATCACTTTCATATACTAGTGGTAATTTTTCATTATAGAACTTGGCTTGTATATTCCAATGATGGGCTTCCTCAAAATGCCCTAGGTATTCGTGAGCAAGCAAGTTGGATGCACACCCACTTAGTTTCTTCTTGTTGAGCTTTCATATATTTATAGCTCTACTGCATCCGTTGCATGGCAATCCCAACTCACTCACATTGATATCTATTGATGGGCATCTCCATAGCCCGTTGATACGCCTAGTTGATGTGAGACTATCTTCTCCCTTTTTGTCTTCTCCACAACCACCATTCTATTCCACCTAGAGTGTTATGTCCATGGCTCACACTCATGTATTGCGTGAAGATTGAAAAGTTTTGAGAACATTAAAAGTATGAAACAATTTCTTGGCTTGTCATCGGGGTTGTGCATGATTTGAATACTTTGTGTGGTGAAGATGGAGCATAGCCAGACTATATGATTTTGTAAGGATAACCTTCTTTGGCCATGTTATTTTGAAGAGACATAATTTCTTAGTAAGTATGCTTGAAGTATTATTATTTCTATGTCAATATTAAACTTTTGTCTTGAATCTTTCAGATCTGAATATTTGTACCACAATTAAGATAATTACATTGAAATTATGCCAAGTAGCATTCCACATCAAAAATTCTATTTTTATCATTTACCTACTCGAGAACGAGCAGGAATTAAGCTTGGGGGATGCTTGATACGTCTCCAACGTATCTATAATTTTTGATTGTTCCATGCTATATTATATTCTGTTTTGGACATTATTGGGCTTTATTATACACTTTTATATTATTTTTGGGACTAACCTATTAACCGGAGGCCAGCCCAGAATTGTTTTTGCCTATTTTAGGGTTTCGCAGAAAAAGAATATCAAACGGAGTCCAAACGGAATGAAACCTTCGGGAACGTGATTTTCGGAACGAACATGATCCAGAGGACTTGGACCCTACGTCAAGACATCAACCAGGAGGCCACGAGGTAGGGGGCGTGCCTACCCTCCAGGGCGCGCCCTCCACCCTCGTGGGCCCCCTGTTGCTCCACCGACGTACTCCTTCCTCCTGTATATACCTACGTACCCCCAAACTACGAGATACGAAGCCAAAACCCTAATTCCACCGCCGTAACTTTCTGTATCCATGAGATTCCATCTTGGGGCCTATTCGGGAGCTCCGCCAGAGGGGGGCATCGATCACGGAGGGCTTCTACATCAACACCATAGCCCTTCCAATGAAGTGTGAGTAGTTTACCTCAGACCTACGGGTCCATAGTTATTAGCTAGATGGCTTCTTCTCACTTTTTGGATCTCAATACAAAGTTCTCCCCCTCTCTTGTGGAGATCTATTCGATGTAATCTTCTTTTGTGGTGTGTTTGTTGAGACCGATGAATTGTGGGTTTATGATCAAGTTTATCTATGAAAAATATTTGAATCTTCTCTAAATTCTTTTATGTATGATTGGTTATCTTTGCAAGTCTCTTCGAATTATCAGTTTGGTTTGGCCTACTAGATTGATCTTTCTTGCAATGGGAGAAGTGCTTAGCTTTGGGTTCAATCTTGCGGTGTCCTTTCCCAGTGACAGTAGGGGCAGCAAGGCACGTATTGTATTGTTGCCATCGAGGATAACAAGTTGGGGTTCATTTCATATTGCATGAGTTTATCCCTCTACATCATGTCATCTTGCTTAAAGCGTTACTTTGTTCTCTTGAACTTAATACTCTAGATGCATGCTGGATAGCGGTCGATGTGTGGAGTAATAGTAGTAGATGCAGGCAGGAGTCGGTCTACTTGTCTCGGACGTGATGCCTATATACATGATCATACCTAGATATTCTCATAACTATGCTCAATTCTGTCAATTGCTCAACGGTAATTTGTTTACCCGCCATGAATACTTATGCTCTCGAGAGTAGCCACTAGTGAAACCTATGGCCCCCGGGTCAATCTTCCATCATATTAATCTTCCAATACTTAGTTATTTTTATTGCCTTTTATTTTACTTTGCATCTTTATCATAAAAATACCAAAAATATTATCTTATCATATCTATAAGATCTCACTCTCGTAAGTGACCGTGTAGGGATTGACAACCCCTTATCGCGTTGGTTGCAAGGATTTATTTGTTTGTGTAGGTATGAGGACTCGTGTGTGACATCCTACTGGATTGATACCTTGGTTCTCAAAAACTGAGGGAAATACTTAGCTACTTGCTGCAACCCACCCCAGGATGAAACCATCGACTAGATGACTAGGACGTGCGTCATGATATTGAAGAAGGATGGTGGGAACACCAGCTCGAAACTGACAAGACATTGCGCCACATCACTCCTTAGCCTTGGTACGATTTCTGGATCGATCACCTTCTGAGAGATTGCATTGAGGAATGCACATAGCTTCACAATGGCTAATCGGACGTTTTCCGGTAGAAGCCCCCTCAATGCAACCGGAAGCAGTTGCGTCATAATCACGTGGCAGTCATGAGACTTTAGGTTCTGAAACTTTTTCTCTGGCATATTTATTATTCCCTTTATATTCGACGAGAAGCCAGTCGTGACCTTCATACTAGCAGGCATTCAAAGAAGATTTCTTCTCTTCTTTCGTAAGAGCGTAGCTGGCAGGACCTTCATATACTGCTTTGAGGCATGCCGTCTTTTTCGTGCAAACGTTGCAGGTCCTCCCGTGCCTCCGGTGTATCTTTTGTCTTCCCATACACACCCAAGAAGCCTAGCAGGTTCACGCAAAGGTTCTTCGTCACAGTGCATCACGTGATTGAAGAGCGGACCTTAGGTCTTTCCAGTAGGGTAGGTACCAAAATATAGATTACTTCTTCCACATGGGTGCGCGTCCCTCAGCGTCATTCGGAACAAATAGTCTGTTAGGACCCTTTCCAAAGATTACATGTAAATCATTGACCATAGCAAGTACGTGATCACCGGTACACATGGTGACCGGGCTTCTTCTGGTGATCTGCCTCGCCTTTGAAATGTTTGCCTTTCTTTTGACATTGATGGTTGGTCGGAAGAAATCGACGATGCCCCAGGTACACATTCTTCCTGCATTTTTCCAGGTATATACTTTCGGTGTCAGCTAAACAGTGCGTGCATGCGTGGTATCCCTTATTTGTCTGTCCTGAAAGGTTACTAAGAGCAGGCCAATCATTGATGGTTACAAACAGCAACGCATGCAGGTCAAATTCCTCCTGGCTGTGCTCATCCCACACACATACACCGTTTCCATTCCACAGCTGTAAAAGTTCTTCAACTAATGGCCTTAGGTACACATCAATGTCGTTGTCGGGTTGCTTAGGGCCTTGGATTAAAACTCCATCATAATGAACTTCCGCTTCATGCACAGCCAAGGAGGAAGGTTATAGATACATAGAGTCATGGGCCAGGTGCTGTGATTGCTGCTCTGCTCCCTAAAAGGATTAATGCCATCCGCGCTAAAACCAAACCATACGTTCCTTGCATCACCTGCAAACTCCTCCCAGTACTTTCTCACGATTTTTCTCCACTGTGACCCGTTAGTGGGTGCTCTCAACTTCCTGTCTTTCTTACGATCCTCTCTGTACCATCGCATCAACTTGGCATGCTCTTTGTTTCTGAACAGACGTTTCAACCGTGGTATTATAGGAGCATACCACATCACGTTGGCAGGAACCCTCTTCCTGGGGGGCTCGCCGTCAACATCACCAGGGCCATCTCATCTGATCTTATACCGCAATGCACCATATACTGGGCATGCGTTCCAATCCTCGTACGCACTGCAGTAGAGGATGCAGTCATTAGGGCATGCATGCATCTTCTGCACCTCCATTCCTAGAGGGCATACGACCTTCTTTGTTGCGTACGTATTGTCGGGCAATTCATTATCCTTTGGAATCTTCTTCTTCAATATTTTCAGTAGCTTCTCAAATCCATTGTCATGCACACCATTCTCTGCCTTCCACTACAGTAATTCCAGTACAGTACCAAGCTTTGTGTTGCCATCTTCGCAATTGGGGTACAACCCTTTTTGTGATCCTCTAACATGCGATCGAATTTCAGCTTCTCCTTTTCACTTTCACACAATCTCTTTGCATCAACAATGACCCGACGGAGATCATCATCGGGAACATCGTCTGGTTCCTCTTGATCTTCAGCTTCCCCCATTGCAGCATCACCGTATTTAGGGGGCACATAGTTGTCATCATCTTCTTCTTCTTCGTTGTCTTCCATCATAACCCCTATTTCTCCGTGCTTGGTCCAAACATTATAGTGTGGCATGAAACCCTTATAAAGCAGGTGGTTGTGAAGGATTTTCCTGTCAGATCAAGACTTCGTATTCCCACATATAGGGCATGGACAACACATGAAACCATTCTGCTTGTTTGCCTCAGGCACTTCGAGAAAATTATGCACGCCCTTAATGTACTCGGAGGTGCGACTGTCACCGTACATCCATTGCTGGTTCATCTACATGCATTATATATAATTAAGTGTGTCAAAAACCATTACAGAACATCATGAATAGATAAGTGACCAAATTAATAGAAGTTCATCATCAAATTAAAACCAAAGTACATACATAGTTCTCATTGAACAACATATAGCTCTCCAGAGCATCTAAATAAACCATACATTGAAACTATGTAAAACATTTCAATGAAACAACAAATGCGATCATAATCGCAACCAAGGTAACAATTGATCCAACGGCATAATGATACAAAGCCTCGGTATGAATGCCATATTTTCTAATCTTTTTAATCATTCTAATCTTCAACTGCATTGCATCCATCTTGATCTTGTGATCATCGACGACATCTGCAACATGCAACTCCAATATCGTCTTCTGCTCCTCAAATTTTTTTATTTTTTTCCTTCAAGTAATTGTTTTCTTCTTCAACTAAATTTAACCTCTCGACAATAGGGTCGGTTGGAATTCCCGGTTCACATACCTCCTAGATAAAAAAATCTATGTCACGTTGGTCGACATAATTGTCATAAACAATAAATGAACCAAATAGTTATAAAAGATAATATATACCACATCTGAATCATATACAAGACGAGGGCTGACGGAGGCGGATACCAAAACCATCGCACTATATAATAACAAACAATAATAAAAGTAAGAAAATGCGATCATAATCGCAACCAAGGTAACAATTGATCTAAATCATACAAGTAAGAATTTTGTTTCTTTTAGAAAGAAGATAAGAACAAGAGGCTCAACACGATGGTGCCGGCGACGAGATCGGCGCGGGCGATCGACGGCGGTGAAACGGGGACGGGATGTGACGGACCGCTAAACCTAGACAAATCTTGAGGAAAGTAGAGCTTGGGGGTCGAGCTTGGAGAGGAGAAATCTTATGTAGTGTGGCTCGGGTATTTCATCGAACACCTCATGTGCATAGGAGGTGAGCTAGAGCACCACAAACCCCTCCCCTCGCCGGCCAGAGAAAAACAGAGCACTGGAGTGCTCTGCTCGCGGGCGAGGGGTATATATAGCCACCTCATTGGTTCCGGTTTGTGGCTAGAACCGGGACTAAAGGCCCTTCTTTGGTCCGGTTCAACCCACGAATCGGGACCAATGGATGTGGGTCAGGAGCGAGGCCCATTGGTCCCGGTTCGTGTCTGGAACCGGGACCAAAGGGTCCAGACGAACCGGACCAATGCCCACGAGGCCCGGCCGGCCCCTGGGCTCACGGACCGGGACGTATGCCCCCATGGGTCCCGGTTCATGACTGAACCGGGACTAATGGGCTGGCTAGGCCTGGACCAAAACCCTGTTTTCTACTACTGTGTAGAGTTGTTGACTTTGCTATGCGCGGATAGGTCGTGCGGAGTAAACCCCACGTACCGAGTCAGCGATCCAAAAGAATCGGAAATGGTTCAGTAATTAACGCGTCCGTTAATTATTAATTAATGACTCATTAATTTTCCCAGCAGCAAAAATATAGACAACGTGCATAGCTCTGTCCTCGGCTCGGCTCAATCCCGCAACCCGCGGGCGCGTCGTGACGAGGCGTGGGCGAGGCGAGCGAGGAGGAGGAGCGCGTGTGTAGGTCTCCTCTTCTCATGCTCATACAAGTGGTAGAAGAGCTCACCTTATAAAGAGGTGCAACTCTCTCTCAACTTATGAGGTGGGACTAAACTTTAGCCTCACTCACTCCACTCACATGTGTGCATGAATGGGCCAAGAGAATTTCAGAATTTTAGTTGGGCTTTGGGCCAAAGGCCTACTAGCAAAATTCCAACAATCCCCCACAAAGTCTCATTGGCACATCTCATCATTTAGTTCCAAAACATTGTTTATATACCGGTGCTTAGTGGAGACTGTGAAGTTGAACTTCCACTTAGAGTTTATGCTACACTAGATCACAACTTGAATAGTGGACTATGCCTTGAACTACAAGTTTTCTGCGAGACTAGTTTCACACAAATTCTTGACCGATACTGGGCGCAAGGCTTCCCCGCGGGTGGAGCGTATACGTCGTATCTCCAGGGCCTTTTCATGAATTTATTAGAGAACACCCAATTCTCACAGACTGCGACGTTAACAGTCAAATTCATATAGGTGTGTTCCTCAGAAGATGTTCTGCAGGACAACATCTCTGCTTACCCGAATAAGCCACTTGGAACACATTAAGATAAGTATCAACCTGCCATGCAGATCAGGAGAGTATTGCATCTTCACGGAGTGGGATAATTAATATAGGGATACTCTCCTCCCAGCTGACCAACAGCTTGTCTCCCACTTCTACTTCACGGGATCTCCGATCACATAGAGTGGGTTACCACTATGGACAACTCATGCGGTGGGTCTCAACCCATCTCCATCGATGCATTATCTATCACATTACGTGATAGACCCTTTGTGAAGGGATCTGCCAAGTTTTTCGACGTTTGGATATAATCCAACGTAATAACTCCGGAGTTCCTCAATTTTCTGACAGATTTTAGTCTCCTCTTCACATGCCTTGAGGACTTCATATTGTCCTTAGAACTGTTTATCTTGACGATCACAGTTTGATTATCACAGTTCATCAGGATAGGGGGTATTGGTTTTTCAACCATAGGTAAGTCCATCAAGAGCTCACGAAGCCACTCTGCTTCAACAGTGGCAGTTGATTGCGTCCATTTTGCATCATGCTTTTATATCAATATTTATTGCATTATGGGCTGTTATTACACATTATGTCACAATACTTATGCCTATTCTCTCTTATTTTACAAGGTTTACATAAAGAGGGAGAATGCCAGCAGCTGGGATTCTGGGCTGGAAAAGGAGCAAATATTAGAGACCTATTCTGCACAGCTCCAAAAGTCATGAAACTTCACGGAAGATGTTTTCCAAATATATAAAAAAATACTGAGAGCAAGAACCTCACCAGGGGGGCCACACCCTGCCCAAGAGGGTGGGGGGTGCGCCCTAGCCCCCTGGGCGCGCCCCCTACCTCGTGGGCCCCCTGGTGGCCCTTCGGTGGCCATCTTCTACTATATGGAGTCTTTCGATGAGAAAAATCATAAGCCATCTTCTCGGACGAAACTCCTCCGACACGAGGCGGAACCTTGGCGGATCCAATCTAGGGCTCTGGCGGAGCTGTTCTGCCAGGGAAACTTCCCTCCCGGAGGGGGAAATCATCTCCATTGTCATCACCAACGCTCCTCTCATCGGGAGAGGGCAATCTCCATCAACATCTTCATCAGCACCATCTTATCTCAAAACCCTAGTTCATCTCTTGTATCCAATTCTTGTCTCCAAGTCTGGGATTGGTGCTAGTAGGTTGCTAGTAGTGTTAATTACTCCTTGTAGTTGATGGTAGTTGGTTTAATTGGTGGAAGATTATATATTCAGATCCTATATGCATATTAATACCCCTTTGATTATGAACATGTTTTTGCTTTTTGAGTAGTTACTGTTGTTCCTGAGGACATGGGAGAAGTCTTGCTATTAGTAGTCATGTGAATTTGGTATTCGTTCGATATTTTGATGAGATGTATGTTGTCTCTCCTCTAGTGGTGTTATGTGAACATCGACTACATGAAACTTCACCATTATTTGGGCCTAGAGGAAGGCATTGGGGAGTAATAAGTAGATGATGGGTTGCTAGAGTGACAGAAGCTTAAACCCTAGTTTATGCGTTGCTTCGTAAGGGGCTGATTTGGATCCATATGTTTCATGCTATGGTTAGGTTTACCTTAATACTTTTGTTGTATTTGTGGATGCTTGCAATAGAAGTTAATCATAAGTGGGATGCTTGTCCAAATAAGGGCAGCACTCAAGCACCGGTCCACTCACATACGAAATTATCAAAGTACCGAACACGAATCATATGAACGTGATGAAAACTTGCTTGACGATATTCCCATGTGTCCTCGGGAGCGCTTTACATCTTATAAGAGTTTGTCTAGGCTTGTCCTTTGCTACAAAAAGGATTGGGCCACCTTGCTGCACCTTATTTACTTTTGTTACTTGTTGCTCGTTAAAAATTATCTTATCACAAAACTATCTGTTACCACTTATTTCAGTACATGCAGAGAATACCTTGCTGGAAACCGCTTATCATTTCCTTCTGCTCCTCGTTGGATTCGACACTCTTACTTATCAAAAGGACTACGATAGATCCCCTATACTTGTGGGTCATCAAGACTCTTTTCTGGCTCCGTTGCCGGGGAGTGAAGCGCCTTTGGTAGGTGGAATTTGGTAAGGAAAAATTTATATAGTGTGCTGAAATTTACTGTCACTTATTACCATGGAAGGTAATCCTCTGAGGGGCTTGTTCGGGGTATCTTCACCCCGACCAGTAGAGCAAAGAGTTGCTCCTCAACCTACTGAACCTACTGAAAATGAAAATTAAAATGAAAATGCTTGATTTGAAGTTCCTTCGGGTATGATAGAAAAACTTCTAGCTAATACTTTTCTAGGAGATGGTACAAAACATCCTGATGAACATTTGATATATGTGGATCAAGTTTGTGGATTTTTTAAGCTTGCAGGTGTACCCGGAGATGTTGTTAAGAAGAAGGTCTTCCCATTATCTTTGAGGGGAGATGCATCGACATGGTATAGGCTATGTGATGATATGAGATCTTGGAATTACAAACGGTTGAAATTGGAATTTCATCAGAAGTTTTATCCTATGCATCTTGTTCATCGTGATCGCAATTATATATATATAATTTTTGGCCTCGCGAAGGAGAAAGCATCGCTCAAGCTTGGGGGAGGCTTAAGTCAATGTTATATTCATGCCCCAATAATGAGCTCTCAAGAGAAATGATTATTCAAAAATTTTATGCTCGACTTTCTGGTAACAACCGCACCATGCTTGATACTTCTTGTGCTGGCTCTTTTATGATGAAGACTATTGAATTCAAATGGGATTTGTTGGAAAGAATTAAATGCAACTCTAAAGATTGGGACCTCGACAATGGTAAGGAGTCAGGTATGACACCTAGTTTTGATTGTGTTAAATCTTTTATGGATACCGACATTTTTCGTAAATTTAGCACTAAATATGGACTTGACTCTGAGATAGTAGCTTCTTTCTGTGAATCTTTTGCTACTTATGTTGATCTCCCCAAGGAGAAGTGATTTAAATATCATCCTCCCATAGAAGTAAAAGTAGCTGCACCTATTAAAGTTGAAGAAAAGACTATTACTTATAATGATCCTATTGTTCCTACTTCTTATGTTGAGAAACCACCTTTCCCTTTTAGGATAAAGGATCATGCTAAAGCTTCAACTGTGGTTCGTAAAAGCAATATTAAAACATATACACCTCCTGAGCAAGTTAAAGTTGAACCTAATATTGCTATTGTTAAAGATCTCTTGTCTGATAATATAGATGGGCATGTTATTTATTTCTGTAATGAAACTGCTAGAATTGCTAAACCCCATGATAAAGATAAACCTAGACCTGTGGTAGGCATGCTTGTTATTTCTGTTAAAATAGGAGATCATTGTTATCATGGCTTATGTGATATGGGTGCTAGTGCTAGTGCAATACCCGATTCCTTATACAAAGAAGTCATGCATGATATTGCACCTGCTGAGATGGAAGATATTGATGTCATAATTAAACTTGCCAATAGAGATACTATTTCACCAATGGGAATTGTTAGAGTTGTTGATGTCTTGTGTGGGAAAACTAAATATCCTACTAATTTTCTTGTTCTTGGTTCCCCACAAGATAGCTTTTGTCCCATTATATTTGGTAGACCCTTCTTAAATACTGTTAATGCTACCATAGATTGCAAAAGGGATGTTGTTGCTATCAGTTTAGATGACATGACTCATGAATTTAATTTTTCTAAATTTAGTAGACAACACCATGAAGAAGAATTACCTAGTAAGGATAAAATTATTGGTCTTGCTTCTATTGTCGTACCTCCTAGTGATCCTTTAGAACAATACTTGCTAGACCATGAAAATGATATGTTTATGAATGAAAGAAGGGAATTAGATGAAGTATTCTTTAAACAGGAGCCTATGCTGAAAAACAATTTACCTGTTGAAATCCTAGGGGATCCTCCTCCACAAGATAGCTTTTGTCCCATTATATTTGGTAGACCCTTCTTAAATACTGTTAATGCTACCATAGATTGCAAAAGGGATGTTGTTACTATCAGTTTAGATGACATGACTCATGAATTTAATTTTTCTAAATTTAGTAGACAACACCGTGAAGAAGAATTACCTAGTAAGGATGAAATTATTGGTCTTGCTTCTATTGCCGTACCTCCTAGTGATCCTTTAGAACAATACTTGCTAGACCATGAAAATGATATGTTTATGAATGAAAGAAGGGAATTAGATGAAGTATTCTTTAAACAGGAGCCTATGCTGAAAAATAATTTACCTGTTGAAATCCTAGGGGATCCTCCTCCACCAAAGGGTGATCCCGTGTTTGAGCTTAAACCGTTACCTGATACTCTTAAATATGCTTATCTTGATGAGAAAAAGATATATCCTGTTATTATTAGTGCTAACCTTTCAGAACATGAAGAAGAGAGATTATTGAAAACTCTGAAGAAGCACCATGCTGCTATTGGGTATACTCTTGATGATCTTAAGGGCATTAGTCCCACTCTATGTCAACATAAAATTAATTTGGAAGAAGATGCTAAACCAGTTCGTGATCATCAACGCCGGCTAAATCCTAAAATGAAAGAAGTGGTAAGAAAGGAGATACTAAAGCTCCTTGAGGCAGGTATAATTTATCCTATTGCTGATAGTCAGTGGGTAAGCCCTGTCCATTGTGTCCCTAAGAAAGGAGGCATTACTGTTGTTCCTAATGACAAAGATGAATTGATTCCTCAAAGAATTATTACAGGTTAGAGGATGGTAATTGATTTCCGCAAATTAAATAAGGCTACTAAAAAAGATCATTACCCCTTACCTTTTATCGATCAAATGCTAGAAAGACTATCTAAACACACACATTTTTGCTTTATAGATGGTTATTCTGGTTTCTCTCAAATACCTGTGTCAGCTAAAGATCAATCAAAGACTACTTTTACATGCCCTTTTGGTACTTTTGCTTATAGACGTATGCCTTTTGGTTTATGTAATGCACCTGCTACCTTTCAAAGATGCATGATGGCTATATTCTCTGACTTCTGTGAAAAGATTTGTGAGGTTTTCATGGACGACTTTTCCGTCTATGGATCTTCTTTTGATGATTTCTTGAGCAACCTTGATCGAGTTTTATAGAGATGTGAAGAAACTAATCTTGTATTGAATTGGGAAAAGTGCCACTTTATGGTTAATGAAGGTATTGTCTTGGGGCATAAAGTTTCTAAAAGAGGTATTGAAGTTGATAAAGCCAAGGTTGATGCTATTGAAAAGATGTCATGTCCCAAGGACATCAAGGTATAAAAAGTTTCCTTGGTCATGCCGGTTTTTATAGGAGGTTCATTAAGGACTTCTCAAAAAATTCTCGGCCTCTGACTAATTTATTACAAAAAGATATACCATTTGTCTTTGATGATGATTGTGTAGAAGCATTTGAAATACTTAAGAAAGCATTGATTTCTGCACCTATTGTTCAGCCACCCACTACAAAAAAATACACTTTCGTGATGATACGTGTTTGTCACAGTAGGTCACTTTTTTTGTCATGCATGTACATCAATGACAAATTTATGACAGAATCAAGATAGTCATACCCGTGCTGTCGTAGAAGTGTTCCATGACATTACCAAAATTATCATCACGGAAGTGTCCACTTCCATGACAATAAATCGCGCGTCACAGAAGTGCTTTCGTCAAGGGTGACCGACACATGGCATCCACCGTAATGGAACGCCGTTAAGCTATCGGGTCGGGTTTTGGATCCGATAACCCATTAACAGCCCCGACCAATGGGGATTTTCCACGTGTAAAATCATCATTGGCTAGAGGAAACACCTGTAGGCTCATCATTGGGACAGATGTCATCCACTGCTGGACAGAAGGTGCCTATGATACGTCGACACATGGGACGGCCCAACAGTGGCCCATTCCTGTGAAAAGGCTGGCCCATTTGACTTGGTCAAAAGCTGGCAGGTCGGCCCATGGAAAGCCTGTTAATGGCCTGTTCGCATATAGCCCATTTATAGCCCGCTAACCCAAGGCCCGTTATGCCCTATCCGAATTAGGCCCAGTAGCATCATCTGGGCCGTCCAATATGATTCCAGCCCGTTTTCACTTCTGGCCCATGCATAGCCCATGACGTCTTTCGGCCCATATGAGGCCCTTTATAACTCTTGGCCCATTAGCGGCCTGCGCTGAAACTAGCCCATAATGAACAGTGTATCACTTTACACCCATTAACGGCCCGTGGTGAAACTGGCTCGTAATGAACAGTGTATCACTTTATACCCATTAACGGCCCGTTATTCTGTTGGGCCGTCTCCAGCCCATGTTATCTTTCGGCCTTCTCAGAGCCCATTTATTCTTGGGCTCATTTCCAGCATTCGTTTACTTACGGCCCGTTACTATCATTTTCTGCTTGTGGGCCAAATTCAGCCCGTGGTTACAGTCGGCCCGTTTGTGGTCCGTTAATACGTTGGGCCGTTTTCATAGCGTCATCAAATACGGCCTATTAACGATGGCCCGTTATGGTCGGCCCATGAATGGACGATTCCAACTCTAGCCCGTTTACGGCCAGAATGCGGTCTGTTTGGCCCATGTTTGGCCAATCAATCATACGGCCCGTATAAGGCCCATGTTTGGCCAATCAATCATACGGCCCGTATAGGGCCCATGTTTGGCCAATCAATCATACGGCCCGTATAAGGCCCATTGATGATACGGCCCGTAGAAGGCCCATTGATGATACGGCCCATAGAAGGCCCGTTGTTTCTACGGCCCGTAGAAGGCCCACTGTTTCTATGGCCCGTAGAAGGCCCACTATTTCTACGGCCCGTAGGAGGCCCAGTGTCACTACAGTAAATATTAGCCCATGGTTATTATGGCCTAGTTTTAAAAATAGGTTATTGCAGCCACTAGCAAACTGCATCAAGACAGGACTTTGGGGTTGTCTCAGTGTCTTCAATATAGTTTTTATCAGCTTTCTTGGAGACCAACATGGATGTCTCACTATCTTGAACCTTATCTGCATTACTTCCTTTACCATTGCATAACAGGGTACTCTTCTCAAATATTTTATCCGCATTCTAAAAGAGTAACAAACAAACACATCTCAGGTTTACAATGTAGTATATGAAACTCATTTTGGTAAACCAGTTCAGTAGTAAGGTGGACAGGATAACAGCATGAAACAAACATATATCTATGTAGTATGGTCATTGTATGGTCTATATCATTCTAGTTTATGTTGCCAAATCAAGATAGATACAGTTCGAATCATATCCATTTAAGACAAAGCAGCATAGATAGAATATAAGTGTGGGAAACTACACAGTAATAACAACACTTGTAATGTGCATGGCATGAGAACATAACTGTTTATTCAATTGAAACTGAAATCAACATAGAGCAAGTTACAACAGCAAACAGCCAAACATGTTGAAGAAACAGGTTTTAAAACATACCTGTTGCGCCATTGGAGTTTCAATTGCATCCTTCAAATTTGAAATTAGTTGGTATCAGTAAATACAGTGATGCAAGAGCAAAGTAGTATGAACTATAGCTACGGAACCTGACCTGAGAACAATTCTTCTTCTACTTTAAGTGTTGACTTCGGGTTCGGAGTGGTGGTCCTCGTGATTTGGGCATTGAAGTTGCCTTACTAACTGCTCATGTTTGGGTGCTCTATGGTGGAGACGGTGATGTGTCAACGGGAAATAGGTGTCTATCTGCTGGGGTTGGGGTTAGAAGGGGTGTAGCTGGTTCTCTGTCCAACTGGGTAGGGGTACAATCTGCATGAGTGTGGGTTATGTGTGGTGGGGCTGGTTCTTGGGCAAGTACAACCGTGGTTCTATCTGCATCAACAGGTAGCATGATCTTTTCTGAAGACCGTGTTTTTACTCCCACAGATACTGCCATCACTCCCTCCAATTGAAATGGCTGATAAACAAGAAAAGTAATTGAATGTACAGACATTGTAAGATAGACAGGTGCAATGGATAGTAGGGAAGAAAACAGGGCATGAAATAATTCACATTTATGTTGTCTAAGCAAACAGAATAGCAGGACATAATTTCACATATATGATGGCTAATTAAACAGGATAGCATGACACAATTTCACATGTATGATGGCTAACTAAACAGGATAGAATGACATACTTCAAAATATGATGACTATGTAAACAGGATGACATGATATAACTATACGATTGGTCTATTAAAGTGGTTGGCATGCCATAAATCACAAACATGCCGTCGATGGAAACATGATGGCATGATATAATTCACGGATAGAATGACATAATTTAAATATGATGACTATGTAAACAGGACGAGATGATATAACTATATTATGTCTTTAGAAAATGGGTTGGCATGCCATAATTCAGATACATGCTGTCTATGTAAACATCATGGCATGACATAATTCAAATATATGATTTATATACTAAGGAAGTGAGCAGAGGGCAATCGCATATATGATGTGTCAACCAAGGAGATGGCATTCAATATTGTGTATATGATGTAAAAACTAAGCATCGCAATACAACATATGCATTATATGAGTAATATAACCCTGCCAAGTTTGAGCATACACCTCAGGGGGATAATAGGACTGGTCATCTGCCTCTGAATCCTCCTCTGAAGAGCTATCTGTAACCAGCAAGATATCTGCTTCAGCAGGTAGCATTGTCTGCTCTGAAGACCTTGTTTTCACTCCAGATTTCTCCATCACCAATTCAAATGGCTGATGCACAGGAAGAGCAGTTGAATATACAAACATTGTTGACAAAAGCAATGAGAAATACAAAAAAGGACGACATGATATAATTCACATATATGACGCTTGCCTAAACAACATGCCATTGCATAATTCACATACATAATGCCTTGCAACAAGATAACATTGCATAATTCACATATATAATGTCTTGCAACAAGACGGCATTGCATAATTCACATATATGGTAATTAGACACTAAACAGGTGGCATTCACACAAAGCATGTCTAAACTATGCAAATGACATAGCAATGCAAGATACCATACGCACGATATGAGCAACATAACCCTGCCAAGTTAGGGCATGCACCTCGGGGGGGGGGGGAATATGACTGGTCATCTGTCTCTGAATCCTCCTCTGAGGAGCTATCAGTAACCAGCAAGACATGCGCTTCGTCAGATAGCATTGTCTGCTCTGAAGACCTTGTTTCCACTCCAGATTTTTCCATGACCGTGCCAAATGGCTGATGCACAGGAAGAGTAATTTAATGTACTAAAATTGTTGACAAATTTAACACGTAATAAAAAAATGATGGCATGATATAATTCACATATGAGATGACTGGCTAACCAGGGTGGCATTGCAAAATTCACATATATGATGCCTGGCTACACAAGATGGCATTGCATGATTCACATATACGATAAAGAAACTAAACAAATGGCATTGACACAAAGCATGTCTAAACTAAGCATATGCCATCTTTAATATATACAGTAAGCAATGCAAGGCACCATATGCATGATATTACCAACATCAGCATGCCAAGTTAGAGCAAAGACCTCATGGGGTAAATAGGAGTGGTCTTCTCCTTCTGAATCCCCCTCATAATAGTTATCTTCCTCTTAATTACGATCCGAAATGGGTGGAGGGGGGCTGCCTTTGCGCCCACCATGGAACGACGTCTGCATGAAATTTTATTGCCACGCAAGGCTCGTATCTTTTGCTCTACATGATCAGTTCCATTGTGTACAATAACTGGCATGCATAGGAATAAAACATAGTGAGATTATGTAAGGAGTGCATGCACAAATCCAGAGTGATGGTAGCAAACTGTGGATAGACCCAAAACTAATGATAGCAGGCAGATAATAGCTTTAGTTAAAAAATACAGATAATGGCTCCTTTAATGTTTGTTTGCACCCAACATGAAACTCATAGTAGACACCGGAGATTAACCAGATAGTAGACAGATAGTACTGATTGCTGCCCCAATATGTACCCCACAACCATTTAAAAACTAAAGTTTCAGCATTAGTTTGGACCTAACTCGGAGTCTAATAGGTGAACACAACAATAATGTAACATGTCATCATATTAAGCGACGCATAACGTAAGAAGACACGGAAGAGTGCGACCTCTCTTGCGGACCCGTGTAGTCCTCAAGGTCATCTGCTCAGTTGATGATGGTAATGCAGTTACCGTGGCTGCCGGCGGCGAGGAAGAAGATCTGAGGCGTCAAAAGACAGTCTAGAGAGCGGATCCCTGCTGTGGTGAACCCTTCCATCGTTGGAGCAGCTGAGCTGGGGTGGAACACAGCGCCGCAGGAGCAGGACAAACCACACAAGGTTTTCTTTGACACATATCTGTAACAGAAGTAATTGAGTAAGGGCTTGTTTGAATTTGAGGATTCTAACAATGCAAGGATAGGAAAATAGACAGGAATAGGATAGGAATGCACGTGCAAAACAGAGAATTTAAAAACATAGGATTTCTGCCAATCTGGGTGTTTGATTCACAACAATTGGAAGATCACAGGATGCAAAAAAGCATGGTGAGATTAAGTCAAACCACAAGAAAATGTACGGTTATAATGCTATTATGCTACTATCTCTTAGTCTTGTGCTTGATGAATAGGAATATGAAAAGGAGGAGAAGTGGAAATTAGAATTCCTACAGTTTTTCTTTCGAGGAGACACTAAAGGAACAAATCCTACAGTTTTCCTTTGCTCCATTCCTTTGCACCAAATTCATGAAAAGTAGTACCATAGGAAACTTTCCAATTCCGATGTTTTTCATTCACTTTTCCTTTCAAGCACTGGCGATTCTAGTAGGCAGGCTTGAGCAAGGAAAATCCTACACTAAAAAAATGTTTTTGTGCTACTTCTATTACTTTGGACCCGGGCCACTGCCATACTAGCTCAACTCCCAGGCCCATCGACAAATGCACAGCTCAAACGCGCAGAGATAAATAATGATAGCGTTCAAGAGAGTCCATCACGGATAGCTAAGTTGCCTGGTACCTCACTGCTTGTCATATAGTAGGATAAAATAATCGTATTTCCCATTACTACGAGTGCTCGGTGGATAATATATATAACATGTATAGTAAAAAAGAGATGCAACAGTGTACAACCTCTTTGGCGAAGCCATGTCGATCTTAGCATGATTGGGTTAGCCGGTGAGGATGCTCCGGCTGACTTGGCTGTCGGAGGAGGGGAAGAAGATCTTAGGTGTCTGGAGATGGAGCCCGAGGTACTGCTCCGCTGTGATGGAGGGTTTCATCGTTGGAGCAGCTCCAGTGAGTTGTACGACGCCGAGGCTGAAGCAGGACAAGAGAGACAACGAACAACGTTAACCTGAGTGGAATTCTAATAGCATCTCCAATACATGATGTAAAATACATAAACACAAAGTGCTAGATGTAAAATACATCAGCCGCTCATCTCTGAACTTAACTGTCGAAACTGAATTTAACTGTCGAAACTGAACTTAACTGTCGAAACTGAACTTAACTGCCGAAACTGAATTTTGTTGTCGAAACTGAACGCACTAGCAAGGTGAGGCTACACGTCGGTCGACTGACTTTTTCATCTCTGGTCAGTCGATTTTGCAGACATTGGATACGAAATCAAGGCCCTACGGTTCATCTTCAACCTCCACCCCCCTGAGCTGGCCAAACAGCAGCCCCCTACCGCCTGCGGCCGGTGGTGCGCCGCCCCGCCCGCCCCGAAAACACTCCCCACCGCTGGTCCGCCGTCGCCCCGACCATCCCTCTAAGCCCCCCCGTGCCGAGCTTTTTCTCCGGCGATCCCCACGCCACCGCCCCGCCACGCCCCGCCACCGCCGGCGACCACCGCCCCCATCCTGAACCCTAAGATAGATAGTGGGGTACCTCTCCGGCGAGCCCCCCTCCCCGCTGCGGCTGGTTCTTCCTTCACCCCGGCGGCATCGGAGTGAAGTGTAGCTAAATCGGAGAAGCATCGCAAGCAAGAGCAAGAGCGAGAGCAGCAGCACGAGCAAGAGCAATAGCAAGAGCAGACCAGGCAGGGGACCGAGAGCAAGAGCAGAGCAGCAGCGCGAGCGAGAGCTAAAGCAGTAGCAGGTCCTACTGATGTGGACGTCGCCGCGAGGGAGCGACGTCGTGGAGGAAGTGGTCGGCGATGCCGCCGTGGATGGAGCCGCGCCGTGTCGCTCGGGACCGAGCGCCGGCAGCACCGTGAGATCGAATCAAGAAGAAAATGCGGCGATTAGTGTACAACCTCTTTGGTGGCGCCGATTAGGCCGCAGCTTCATCCGAGGAAACGGTGATGATGATGCTCTTCCGGTGGTGCAGGTGAAGACGGCGGTGTGGGAATGGAGGTGGCGCGAAAGACGAGGGGAACATCGGGGCAGCTCCTTGGAGGTGGAGGACGGGTGGCTGAACCGGCGGGACGATGAGATCGACGACGGATCCTCATCCGGTACGGTGGATGAGGGACGGCAGGTGTTGCTGTGGACGACGTCGTCGGGGAAGAGGCTCCGGCTGGGTGGCGGACGGAGCAGGGTGTGGGGTTTCGTCAGGTTTTCGCGGCCTCGGTGTACGAATGGGTGGGCGGATGGGATGGCAGTGGGGAACCATGGCTTAGAGACGCGCTTGTCCGAAATGTGGGGTAAGTTACGAAAGTACCCCCACCGATTTGAGGCGGTTCTTTCGGTTCAGGGGTACCACGGGCATTTCGCGTGTCGGGATTTCACAGGAGGTGGGAGTTTTCGCGCGCGTTGTAATTTCGGAATAGCAAGGCGCGGGTTGAGATGGAGGGAGTTGTCGGAGCACAACGAGACAAAGATATATCTTAAATATTTCGGGCTAACAAGGCGCGGGTTGAAGAGGCGGGAGTTTCGCAGCACGATAGACAGAGACGCTAGCTTGAATTTTCGGCATAACAAGGCGCGGCTTGAAATTTCGGAAGAACAAGCTTAACGTGTACCCAAAAAAGACAATTTGCACCTCAACACGCACAACACACACACAACACCATTTAGACTAGAGTAAGGTACACGTGCATTGCACGCATGAGATTTGGCAACCAAATTATGAATAAATACCACATTATAGCATGCAAGATTTGAGTCATATATGCATGATGTAGATGTTCGTTTAATTCTTATAGTTCATTTCATTCAAAATCATCTAGTTTTTATAAGAAAGCTAATCTATTTTAAGATTCATGGAATTGTGCGTCGTAAGACATAAAGTAAAAACAAATAATGGCAAATCATGTAGAAAAACATTTGGGCAATTCTGATACGGAAGATTCTAGAACAAATAAGAAGTGCTTGTGTTTTGATGTTTGTGCATTATGCTTAAGTTCAACCATGGAGTCTTCTAGATTATACATGTGGCGAAATCTGGTGGAATCTAGATGATATCCAACGGCCAGTAGTGCTCAAATTTGCCATCTTTGGACCATCGGATTCGCCTCATCCAACGACCATCTTTCAAAGTTAAAGTTACCCGCACACAATATAAAAAATAAATATATATATAGGGGTATAGATATAGATATGTGATGCAAAAGCCGCCCATCATCTCCAATTAGAATAGTGTGTCCATGCACGGATGCGACGTGGCCAAATGATGTCTGCCATCGGTATCTCAAATTCAAATCAGTCTGACCTTGTTCAATGTGTATACATTACAACATGCTCGTTTCCAAACCACACCGCGCAGATCTCCGTTATATTCATGCATGCATGGGTTTCAAACATCAGGATCTCTTATTCAAATATTTGAATTCAACTTTACATTGATTGTGACCTCACCTATTCAGCTATTGTTTTACACCCACACAGTAGTCTTCTCTTTATAATTGTATCACTAACCTTCACTACAAGAAATGTGTTAATCCATGACAGATTGAAGTTGTCACATATGTGTCCATAATTGTCATGATTGGATGGCCATGACGGACTGAAAATCCATCATGTATATCGTGTCATAATTTGATCACCATGCACTCCTTGACGGATCACCAGATCCGTCATGGATCCATGACGGTTCTCGGCCGTCACATATTATTGTTAGGTAACAGCGTTGACCATACATTCCATGTCATCATCTGACATGGCGGCCAACATGAATCTCACATGGCAGCCCATATGTTTATCAGCCCAAGTAGAATTTTGGCCCACTAATTTTAGTATGACCTGTGTGGTAAATGGGCTAAATAGAATTTTGGCCCATGTAATAATCAGTCCAAATAGGATTTTGACCCACTAATTCTGTTTAGCTCACTAGTTTTTGTCCAAGTCAGCTACCAACTAATTTGGGGTCTATACATATTTTGGGCTCATACATTATTCGTTTTTTGAGTCCATAACTTTATATAGATTTATGCCCATATCATTAAATAAAAGCAAATCACAACATTATCTCAAAAAACATTACAACCAAGAACGAATGAAAAAAAACTCAAATTAAAAACTAAAATTACAAGGACATTTGCAACTAAGGCCACAACTCCCACTCCATCTCAGCCCATCCCTCGCTGGAGATTCTCCACATCCTATCTCTTCATGGTGGACGACACGACTCTGGTGGGTGGTGCTCCTCACTATTTTTAGCTCGATTCGGTGCCACTTCTGTACATTGGATGTGAGGCGTTGGATGGGGATCACGAGAACATGGAGGCACCCATATTGCCCTCGCACCTCGAGCATCTGTACCCATTGCGGATCTCATCGTCGCGGTTTGGCAACCCCACGAACAAACCCGCTTGCGTGATGCAGCGACCTATATCAAGGGAAATCCAGAGGAGGCACGACCTGCATCAAGGGCACTAACGCACATGCACTAGGTCAGCCTTCACGGATTGGATCACGCTGATTGGGAGGGACAGGGCAGAGGAGGGTTGGTGGCGCTTGTTGTAGGGAACGGATCTGACGAAGTCAATCTCCCCTGAGCGTACACTAACGATGCTCCAACCCAACCGCTAGACGCTGGATCTGAGGAAGGAGATGGGCCAGGTGGGAGCACCCGTGGACGTTGTGTGGGGACGAAGGAAGCCCGTGGCCGCGCCGTGATCCACCATTACGGTGGCCTCGGGGATCTCAACAGGATCCGGCCGTGAGAGACAGCGCGGCGGCGCGGTGGCAGTGCGGGCGGCATGGCCGGTTGAGGACTAGCTGGGCACGGCGTGGAGGCGTCGGGAGGGGATGATGTGTGCACGACGACGAGGATCCAGGAGGGAAGGAGAGGCACCAGCGGGCGGGGGCTGGTGGAGGTGGGTACTGGGGAAGTGGGGATGTTTGGGTTCGGGAGGTGTGGGGGCACTAGTGCTCTCTAGAAGAAGACACGAGAAAGAGGTGGGAGCTTGGCTAGCCGTCGGATCTCAGAGGAGCAGACAGTTTGGATCTGCAATCCGTGGGATGGCTTGGTCAGCCAATCAAAACGCGAGTTTTCCCTCACACTGGATTGCCACATCAGCTGGAGCATTCTGTTTCCTTGAGAGAAAAGGAGCAACACCAGGCCATGACAGTTTTGGACAACGCTAAAAAAACAAAGCTAAGCCCGACAACTCATTATATCATCTTCTCCTAGCGGATCATGATGGTTTAGAGAATAAATTATACTATAGTTAGAAAAGAGAGAAGAAGTTCCTCTTTTGATTCCATCCGGATGAAATTAACAAATTATATTCATATGTTTTCAAGTAAATATCAATTAGTTTGTGGAGTCACATATTATGTATATAGTTTTTTAGAGCGAGTGCAAAGCTTTATGTCTATCACACCACACGACCACTAAGAATTGAACTATTCAAATACGCGAGACGTGCATGATATCGGATCCATGGCGCACTATTTTATTCATAAAACTTATATTGTCTGTATATTACCGAAAGGAAACATCTGAATGCTCCTTTATTCAGGCCGGTAGAGTTGTTGTCACACGCCAGTATTTCAACCCAAAAGGACTTGGGGACTGAGTCTCGACTGCATTTTTATTAAAAATTAAAATCTTCATTGTCCAGGAAAATAGATAGGCCATAGGGCTTCATGAAGTTTCTGCACACGTTTGCATCTTGCCGGTCGATGACGGTTTCCATGACGGACTGGGGAAAACCGTCATTGACTATGACGGATTCTCAGAACGTCATCAGAAATCCGTCACAGATTAACATGTTTCTTGTAGTGCTTCTCTCGTGCATGCATGCACACACACCACCAGTCGGCATTATCCATCGCACACATGCAATCTTTTTCTTCAGGTCGGTCTCCCATGAAGGCACACACCAACACACATCCCCCTCTCCATCATATCGGGCATTCTTTATCTCTCATGCGTGCATGCGCAACAATCGATGTTCCTCTATGTATGTGTGTATATAGCTAGGTCTTTCATAGTTTTCCACACAAACCGATCAATCGATATATCCAGTGAGGTCTCACCCTCTTTCCCACGTCCAGATCGATCAATCTATGCCTCTCTATGTAGGATTAACATATATAGCTAATACACCCACATTAATTATGTATCCAATGTCCCCCTCTCATCATCCATGCCTTCCGCTTCATCTCTCAGACGCTTGCACAATGGTGAAGACAGGGGGCAGTAAGGGCCCTGGCCCCCTCCCCCCTAACATCACTATATATCAAGGCTAATATGAATGTGATCATTAGACAATTGCTTCTAAAAATGGTTTAAGTTCATCAATTGACCCTCCTCGTAAAGGATTAGCAATGCTTGGCCCCCTAGCTCATTTATTTTTCATGGCTCTGCCACTGCGCGCATCAGCGCACGTGTTCGCCCTCTCTCTAAATATCGATCTCGCACTTGTGCATTCCTTCATAGTCTCCCTCCACTCGGCCCCTCGCACCATCTTCTAGCCCCCCACCAGATTTTGCCACATGTACAATCTAGCCGACTCCATGGTTGACCTTAAGCATAATGCACAAACCTCAAAACAACACTGGTTCTCCTTTGTTCTAGAATCTTCCCTATCATAACTGCCCAAACTTTTTTCTAGTTGAATTGCCATTATTTGTTTTTACTTTATGCTTTACAACGCACAATTCCATGAATCATAAAATAGATTAAGGGCTTCTTAGATTCAAAGGATTCTCAAAGGAATTTTGGAGGATTCTAATCATTAGGAATTTTTCCTATCTTGGTTGTTTGATTCATAGGATTGTAAACCATAGGAATTTTTCCATATGATTCATTTGCACTAGATTTCATAGGAAACATCCCATCCACTCAAACCTCTTTGAAAGAATTCTGCGTTTTTTCTATGCACAATCAAACACTCGTACAATCCTGTAGGATTCAAGACGACATTCCACTATAATCCCATATTTTTCCTATTCCTGCGTTCTTAGCTTTTTTTATAAAAACTAATTGATTTTGAATGAGATGAACTATAGAATTAAACGAAGGGCTACATCAGGCATATATGACTCAGAGCTTACATGCTATAGTGTGGTATTTATTCATAATTTGGTTGCAAAATCTGATGCGTGCAATGCACGTGTACCTTACTAGTACTTCGAGTATGTGCAAAACACGTAAATTAGAATACCAATGGCACGCTACACAGTGTCTCTCTTACAGTTCATGAAGCCACGTGGCACATGTGTAGGCGTTGTCGCGACCTCCTTGCGTGGATTGATCATAGTGATGTGCTGCTGGTTCCAGAAGAATGTACTTGTCTTCCCTGAGCCATACTGGCGGTACATGCACGAAGCGAAGATGTGCACACACGCCACGCACGCACTCATTCCTCGCACGCACACACGGGTACACGGGCGGACGCAATTTTATACCAAGATCCACCCCATGTGATAATTTGACGTGTGTAAAGTCGTTCACTTCATTGATGGTTAATTAATATAGCGCATGCAAATTGAGTGGACGTGAGGGCGGAAGAAAGACATTATTGCTCCACTGTGCGCATGCGAGTAGTTAAATCGTGGGTTGCTAGTAGTACTTCCATTGGTCTCCTTCGTATTTTGTCCCAATTTTGATAGTAACATAATATTTACGCATTTGAGCAGTGTAGTAGTACTTGAAATTTATGTTCCGCTAAACTCATCGGGAGCCGTTTCGGGCCTCGAAACCAAAGCCATCAATTAATCTTTACCTTGTTCCCATCACATTCGAAAGCCTGCTCACACCTACTAGTAGTACGTACCAAACCTAAACGTGTTCCCACTATGCAGGTATTAGTACTAGTGCTAGTACTTAGGTTATAAAAAGGGGAACTACCTAACCGAAAATCACACTACCTTTCCTCCTCATAAGTGCTTCTTCTTCGTCCGTCGTTGCCATGGCCGGTGAGCAGAGCTCTAGGTCGAGAACTACTCATAACAAGGGAGCGGCAACCAAGGCTGCGGAAAAACAAGAGGGCTCGCCGCCACGCAGTGACCTCAAAAGATCTCTCACGGGCAGGCGATGGCTCCCAGGAGCGCCCTAGCCGCAGAGGCGAACATGCCGAGCCGGCAGAGCTAGAGTCGTTATCCCTCGACGGCATGCCCGATCAACTCAATAAGCAGAAGGAGTTCATACAAGGCTTGATGGAGTTCCTGAAGGAGAGCCTCGAAGACATGCCCACTGAGCTCAATCAGCAGGGGGGGTTGACCGCCGGCTTGGTGATGCTACTGAAGAAGAGCATTGCCTCGGAGAAGAAGGCGACCCGCGAAATCCTGTGACTTCGGGAGGACAATGCGAAGCTCTGCCATGAGATCGACCTGTTGAAGGAGAAGAACGCCGGCTGGAAGAAGCTGCATGAGAATAGTAGTTCCTCGATGAAGATGCTGCAGGCCCTCGCCATGGAACAGAAGGAAGAGTTGGCGAAGCTCCGCATCGAGCACCCGGCTGCTGTCAAGGTACAGAATGCGGCCGTGGGACAAATGATGAAGGGTCGCATCAAGAAATCCCGCGTCATGGACAGAATGAAGAAGATAGCGGAGGAGACGCGCAAGGAGATGGAGGTCGTGGAGGCGATGAAGAAGCAGTTACGACTCCGCGGCGAATTAGATCATTTGGGGTGATAATCGTTCTCCTCCGTCGCAGTACTACTCTAGTGGAAAACTTGAGTATACCACACAGTTCTTTGCTCCTCCTTGATAAGGTCGTCTGCGCATTTATACAAGCAGTCAAATCACAAGGCCCCGCCTTGCAGCAGTAATGAGCCGTCAAATCACAAAGGTCGTCGCCTCTCGTGAAACCGACCAAGCTAGACTGCCCCGCCCTCTAGCCTTTTAAAAAATGTATACTTTTGTACAACAGTAGTATCGATGAATTGCGCCATGGAGCCAAACTTGATTTGGAGGATAATAAATGCTCATTAACTTGATTTTAGCCTTTTTAGTATTTGGATGCAAGCATGGGTAGGCTAGCATGTTTTAGTCCCAGTACTTTTAGTCATCGGACTAAAACGTATCCAAGCACCCTCTAAGTTTGCTTCATTTAATTAGCTATAGACTCAAAATTGTCTTTTCACCTAGGTACACGCGCTTAGCACCGTTTCTTCCTTGGGTCACCAAACTAGTCTCTCTCTTCTTAATTAACTTGCCACATCAGACTTTATGCTTATGTGGCAAGCTTAAGCACCTGTAGGAGCAAGTAAAAGTAAGTACAATAGTGCGCTTTACATGGCATTTTTGCATATGTGGAGGAAAGAGAGGCAAGGAAAAAGTGGAGAAGTGGGCTCTCGTGCAAGAGCCAGCCTCTACTACATGATGGAGCATTGGGAGAGGCACCTATATGGAGGTGGTCAGGAATCTAGGAGAGACACGGGGTTGTAGCGCCGCAGTTAAAATGATAATGGCAAGTCAAATCATGGGTCCCCACCTGTCCAGCAGTAACTCGCTGCCAAATCACACAGCCCTACGTTTGCAGCAGCCTACTCCCTCGTCTTCTCGTGTCTCTGTCGAACCGACTAGGCGGAACTGCTCCGCCGCCTACAGCATAGGAAAAGCCCTGCCCTCGACTTTTAAATAGTATACAGTATACTAAATTTTGTATCCATGGATTGCGCCCGCGCCATGGAGCAAAGCGTCTAGAAAACGGAGGAGAGACAGTGTTCCTGCAATAGAGAAGAGGGAGAGGCGAGACGGTGGTTTTGGAATGGAGATTGATGGAGAGGAGAGGAGGTGGTTTTGCAATGGAGAAGAGGGAGAGGAGCGCGTGCGCAGCGATTTAGGATTGGACGAGAGGGCCGGCGCGCTCTGACTGGATCAAAATCAAAATCAATTTGGTGACATGCATTCACATTTTGCTTGTCAAATACAGTACGTGGTCAAACTTTGACCCAAAATATGCAAAACAACAAAAAAATACTTCCAAGACCAGCGCCGCTCTTCCGCTCTTCTCCTCTTAAACCACCGGCCGCTCCTCTCCTGTTCCAATCTAAATGCAGCGCCACTCCTCTCCTCTTCCATTTGAAACCACCGCCCTCCTCTCCTGTTCCAGTCCAAAATCAGCGTCGCTCCTCTCCCGTTCTTATCCAAAACTAGCGCTGCTCCTCTCCTCTTCCATTCAAAAACCACCGCCGGCGAGTGAAGGTGCTGTGGAGAAGTAGATCGATGGAGGAGTACAACCGATACGTGAGGATCGCAGACTGGCGACCCTGTGAAGCTAGCTAGGATGTTGGAGATACAGTCTTGGTTTGACAACAAGGACCAACTAGCGGTGACGGCGACATCCATGGCCAAATATCTGCAATAGAGCGAAAAGGCGGCGATACTCCCGAAGGGAGTCGCGCCGGAGTACATAGAGCTGCTCCTCCGGGCCATGGAGGCAAACAGATTCACCGAATCCGATCGCGAGGGAGCGGTGGTGGGAGTATCGATCCCAGATGGAGCATCCACCAGAGATTGAAGGATCGAGCATCTACAGGGTGCCGTTTGTGAGGGTGTCCTGCCAGAGCGAGCCAGTGGAGTCTTCGTCGACCGAACCCAACTTCAAGAGGAGGAAAGCAGTTGGCCTGACGAATGCTTCCCCGCCATCGTCTCCCTCGCCGTTCACATCGTCTCACGGGGCGGCTGTCTGCCGCCGAGGAATAGGAGGGGGCTGCCCCCCCCCAGCCCAATAGTCGGGCAGGTTGTGAATTGTCAGGAGGAGCTTAGTGTTGTCTGTATTTGCAGGTTGTGATTTGTGTTTTGTGTTGTGTATTTTGAGAGTACTTTCAGATATGAATGTCTTTTGAAATTTCAGATTTGCAGTATTGAGCATATGAAGTATTTTATGAATTCTAGATATCTATTTTTAGAACTTAAAAATGTAGTTTCATAGGAAGAATAAAAGTGCAGACAATGTGATTCTCAGAGAGAAAACTACAAGTTTCAGTTTTCAGATAAGAAACTGCAAGTTCAGTTTCAGATAAGAAACTGCAAACTTCAGAGGCAAAGCATTATATTAACCACGGCCTTTCAAACAGGGTTAACATCAATGTGGAAGTTTTATTCATGGGTCGAAAAATGGAACTACCAGCCAGTTAACATCATGCTGATCAACATTCATGCATAGCAATCTTCATATGATGCACAGTCAAAATGCCCACACAAAATGTCGAGTGTGCGAACACAGAGAAAACGAGGGGACAGTTTTGGCAAGTGTTGGACGTGGGTTTTGGCTGCCCGTCTAGGCTTCATTTAACATGCGCAGCCCACGTCCTCAGGGGAGGTGTCCATAGGCCTATTTGTATTTCTTAGGCCGTCATGTATCGACCGGCCTATGGACCTCCCATCCGAGGTTTTATTTTTGGCAAACCAATTTATGTTTTTTTTTTGAAGAAAACGCAGAGGTCTGTTCTATTTTTATATAAGAATAGGAACGCCAGGTCCAACTTATGTTTCCCTTCTAACTATATTGTATATATTTAAATTATTTTATATGTTGACTGTTTAGTTCACATAATTGGCAAATAGATGACCGCTCTCGCGATCCCCTTCGCCCCCGCCACCACCTCCACCCTCGCCGCCGCCCCCGCCACTACCTCCACCCTCGCCCTGCCATAGATCTCGCCGCCACCCCCGCCTCCTGACTCGGGCGCGCCTGCCCCCCTCAGCAAGTCCGCTCGCGCGCCCCATGGAGTCAGGCCATATCCCACAGGGGGAATGGCTGGAAGACAGGCAGATGTACAAGATGCATCTCCCACATGTCTACAAAGCCTTCCCGCGGATGCTCCAGCCGCTCGACTCCGTCGCGCCGGCGGTGCTGCGGGAGACTCGAGGGAGGAGATGGAGGGAGCGGGCGATGCGGATCCGCGACGACGCTCTCTCCTGGACCCAGTGCACGCGCGAATGGAGGGAAGCAGAGGAGGAAGCTGCGAGGGAGGAAGCCGAGGAGGGACCGAATATGTTCTCTCACTCGCGCATGTATGCTCGGATGTGCAAGGATCATGTGGATTGGGAGCTGCTGAATCTAGCCCTGCGGATCTACTTCGAAGGAGATTTCTCGGAGAAGCACAGGATGCCCCACCCAGTGAGCCGCCGATTGCGTTCGTTCGATGGGCGAAAGGAGAAGTGAATTCAGGAGATCCACGCCGTGCTGCGAGATGGGAATGCTTGACTGGACTCCTGCCCACCAGCACGCCACCGGAGCCGGAGCAGGTGGATCCCCTACCTTACCTCTCCCCCAAACCTGCAGAAGATTGAAATTAGGCTTGCAATCTGCTTCAATTGAGCTGTCTGGTGGTTATTTCTGCTTCCTGAGAGACAACATCTGGCTGGAGGATGAGAAGGAACCAGGAACTCCGATGAATTTCCCCTATCACAATGGGGGGGAGCGCCGGTTGGGCAGTGGTACGGCCCACCTCCGCCCCAAATGGGGGCACAATCTGGGCAGGCTCCTGTAATTGCCCAAGATCAATCTGCTGGTGGTTCTGACTCTCAGATCAGTGGGAAATCTCAAGGCAAGAATCAGCAAAAGAAGAGATAGGACATCCAGAAAACTGCTCCTGCCCCTGCTTCGGGCCTTATGGCATACTCTGAGGTGATCTGCTACAACTGTGGGGAACCAGGGCATCATTTGGATAAATGTGTCAAGCCCAAGAGTTGTTTTATCTGCAAAATGGTTACCCATAAAGTTGAGAATTGCCCTGTCAGAAGGAAAACCCACAGTTCTGCTAGATATGTTGGAAGTGCTGCTCCAGGATTATGTCCACCATTGACAGAATTTTCTGTGACACAGAATTAGATAGTTTCTTTCCCCTTTCTAGTTGTAGAGCTCTGCCCAGATGTGGTAGTGACCACACTCCTTTGCTCTGGGACTCTGGTCTTAACCAAACTCCAAAGAGCAATAGTTTTAAATTTGAAAAGTGGTGGTTGCTTAGAGAAGATTTTACTGAGCTAGTCAGGAAAATCTGGAATGAGCCTACTGGGAGCAGCTGCCCCCTAGAAAATTGGCAGATCAAAATCAGGAGATTTAGAAGAACTACCAAAGGGTGAAACTCCAATGAGGAAGCTAATCTTAGAAGATACAAAAGGCTTCTCCTCCTTGAGTTTGATTCTCTAGATATTAAGGCAGAAACCACTGACCTCTCTGAGGCTGAGACTAATAGATTAAACTTTGTCCATGGAGAGCTCAAGAAAATTTGGCTTCAAGAAGAAATTAAAGCCAAACAAAGGTCTAGAGATAGGAACATTAAGGAGGGTGATAGAAATACTGCTTACTTCCATGCAGTAGCTAACCAGAGGAGGAGGAAAACCCTCATTCACTCCCTTGATGGCCCTAATGGCCCTGTTACTGAGGTAGATGAGATGCTGAAAGTGGCTAGTGACTTCTACAAAGACCTATTTAAGAAAAAAAAACCTTCTGGGTTCTCTCTACAAAACAATTTTTTCTCTGCTTCTGAAAAAGTCTCTCCTGCTGAAAATGAGCTGCTAGAAGCCCCCTTTTCAGAGACAGAGGTGAAGGAAGCCATTTTTAGCTCTTATCCTGATGGGGCTCCTGGTCCTGATGGGATTCCCTTCTTGTTTTACCAACATTTTTGGGACTTGGTGAAAAATGATCTCTTAGATCTTTTCCAAGCCTTTCATAGAGGAGAGTTGGATCCAGCAACTTACTCATGGGGGGTCTGTTGGGGTCAAGTTAAATAACTGTGAAAGTGATTTTTTCCTTGCTGGTAAAGGCCTTAGGCAAGGTGACCCCATCTCCCCGCTTTTGTTTAATTTAGTAGTGGACGTTCTTACTAAAATGCTGAGCAAAGCTGCTGATCATAGTCTGATTGCAGGGCTCTGTCCTGAGGTCTGCCCTGGTGGCATCATCTGCCTTCAATATGCAGATGATACCATCCTTTTCTTAGACAATGACTCCACACATGCTAGCAATCTGAAAACTGTTCTAACCTGGTTTGAACAAGTCTCGCATGAGAATCAACTACTCTAAAAGTGAACTCATCCCTATCAACATGGATGATCAGGAGTTAGCTGACTTCCTCTCTATTCTAGTCTGTAATAAAGGTAACTTCCCCATTAAGTACCTAGGTATCCCTCTCCACTATGATAAACTGAGGAGAGAGGATATCCAACCCCTTCTGGATAAAATCATTAAAAGGATTGCTGGGTGGAGGGGCAAACTTCTCTCTTACAGAGGTAGATTGATCCTCATACAAGCTTGTTTGGCTAGCATTCCAGTGTATCTCCTCTCCTTCTTCAAGTTCCCTAAATGGGCAGTGAACCTCATCAATTCTCAGATGTCTCATTGCTTGTGGAATGATTTTGAGGGAAATAGGAAGCTACACCTTGCTAATTGGGCCCTAGTCTATATGAAAAAAGATTTTGGAGGCCTAGCCATACCTAACCTCCAAGAAATTAACATCTGTCTTCTAGGGTCTTGGATTAAAAGATTCTATGAGGAAGACCTGAAACCCTAGAAGCTTCTTATTGCCCATAAATACCTAGGAAATAAACCTAATATTTTTGTCCCTTCCTCCAACCCTAAGACCTCTAGATTCTGGAAAGGATTGAAATCTATTATGCATGCTGTGAAATTTGGCTACAGATGGAACATAGGGGATGGGAGCAGAACCAGGTTCTGGGAAGATACTTGGTTTGGCACATCCCCCCTAGCAGTCCAATTTTGGCCTATTTACTCTGTCTGCAATGAGCTTAACAAAAGTGTCAATGAAGTTTGGGACAGTCAATGCCTAAAACTCTCTTTTAGAAGGAACTTTAGTGATAGTCTCATGGGAATCACATGCGGTGTGCATGCCACTCGTTGGAGGAAAATTGACCCAACTCAGCATACCGTTGTATTGGCGAGCCACGATTCCAATGCGGAGAGTCCGAAGTAGTGGCCCTTGATTTGGCAGCTAAGACCAATAAAACGATGGAAGTTTCCTGACCACTCCCTCTAGTCAAGTGTTATGTTCAACTTTAGAGGCGGTGATCAACTCGCTCTGTGAGTATCTGCTGGATCTAGATATAGTTGAGAGGTGTCCAGCCCGCTATATAAATATCATATCGAGTTAATAATCTCATGGCTATTCTCTCCCGAATAAAACTATATTCTGAATCGACACTAGCGGATGAACCTTAAGAAGAGACACATTCATCTAAACCCAGTTGATTGTGTATACTTGGCCTAGAAACACAGGAGTCTCTTATTCTGACTCTAAGTGTTTGAATTATAAGTCTGGACTGAAAAACACATAGATCTGGGCCCATTTAGAGAAAGGGAGAGTATATGTTCTACTGAGTCAGAGTCATGGACATCACATGCCTAATGATCATCGAGTCGGCCAGATCAGAGTTGCGAGACCCAAAGTGTTCCGTTTTTATAGACACTGCTTAATGCTCGCGTCGAGCTGTCCTTTGTTGCAGCTTCGTAGGAGAAGATACATAATATGCCTATGAGTATTTCAGAATAATACGACCCTACCTCGGATTGTCGCATGTTGCGCAGGTCTGTCTCGAGGGTGTGACTCAGGAACCAGGTGGAGGCGAGAAACGAGGCGAGTAAGCAGCTGACCGGGCATGATGCGGTAAAGATCGCAGACCCAGAGGGTGACAGAAGGTGTCGTGGATGCGAGTCTGTGCACAAAGCAATGGAACCCTATACAGATCGAGCTGCAGGCGCGATGCACTGCCAGACCGGCGTGTGGCGCGATGCACGACCTTGTGTGCGCGAACAAGAGCTCGACCGTGCCTTCGAGGGCGAAGTCAGGCCGCTACGTGGGCTCATGCTTAAGACCAGCGTCATCTCAAGGATGAGATGATGGGCAACCTGGCGGCACAAGTCGGAAAGGAAACACGAGGTGCGGACAGTCCACACCCAGTGAACTAGAGGGCTGTCGCAAGCCGATGAGTCTGTGCCTTCCAGAGATCTCAGTGCTGAATGTTATACTGGGGTAATTGTGCTATTGCCAGGTAGGCTGCTTAGCATAGATGGGACTGACACTCGCGGCCCTATCCAGTGCGATCTGAAGAGACCGTAGTGCAGGAAGGCACCTTCGCAGTCGTAATGAATGCCTCTATTCATGCTGCGTGCATCCGTTTGGCACCTGACTGAGTCTGAAGGGCACAGCCGGGCTCGACAGAGTTGATTTGTGATGTGATGGAGCAAACAAGTATCAGACGAACACGCCTACAGAACAATGAGTGAGTTTCATCAGTCCATAGCCGCGTTCCTATTGAGAACGCAGGCTAGTTTATGTTACGAGTTTTCCTACACTATTTGGCATTCAGAAATGCGTCGTTTGATCTTAGAAGTAAGTGTGCGTGTGGTATCGTTCATCTGAGCAAGTATGAGGGATCCGAAGAGGGAGAGTCCTTCCCGATGTGGTTCTAAAAAATTAAATTACCGTTATATATGTGTATCTAATGAGCAGTTAAAGGTAGAAACGCGATGTAAGTCGATCTGAGATAAAATTATAACGTGAATGTAATAGAGATCGTAGGGGCGGAGCGATGTGCGTGCAGCAATCTCACTTATTAGTCTAATTCAATTTGATTGAGCAGGACAAACAATCTCGACGCCGATAGAGCTAAGGAGTAGTCCGGTTGGTGTAGTTTGATTGATACAACGATATAAGATATACGGCCAACCCAACATTATAATTAGAATCAGCCCAGCAAAATCGTGTATTTCGAGAAAGTGCAAATGGGCTGTAATTTTTTAGGAAATAAAATAAACGGGCCACATGGATGCTACATTATTTGTTCACCCAGCCTAGCTAATGGCTGTAATTCAAAAAAAAGATCAAATTGACTGTAAATTCTACCGCGCAAAAAAAAGACTGTAAATTCTGAAAAATGGGTTGAATACATGCCACATTTTTGGAGGCTGAAATGTGGGCCAATAGGTCGAAGCCAATGCAAGTCGTTGTCAATTTAGTCAACAAATGATTCTGACATGTTAGCCATTGGATTTACATCCAACGACTGGCATCCATCTTCAATCTCTCGTCTTCTTCCTCCATCACCGCCGGGACCACCTCCCGCCTCCTGCTACTAGCAGCTCTGCTTAGCACGCTTCGCTATGAAGCGCTACTCCACCGTTGGCCAGGCCATCCCTCCACCCCTCCACACCTCCTGTTCTTCTCCACCGACTACCGAACCACACCGCACTAGAACCAGTTAACCCTCATACACCTCTCTGTCTACGACTCTACTCCCGCGTCTTCCCATCTCCGGCTCGTTGCTGTCCGAGGCCTCACCGTCGTCCACCACCTTGGATGCGCTCGGCGCGGCGTGGTCAACGAACGACACCATCGGAAGTGGACTGTGCATGGAGAGGCTGACAGCTGGCTCCATGGCCGCACACAAGGAAATGCCTCCTTATTACATGCAAAATAATGATTCCTCCACCTGACATCTGGGACCCACCGAAAGGGCCTCTGTATTTCGCGAAATAAAGTGCTCCCCGCTGACATGTCGGACCCACCAGCTATCTTCGCACGCAAGGAAGTGCCTCCTTATTACGCACAAAAACATGAATATTCCCCCTGCTAGCTGGAACCCAGCATAGTGGGAGGCTGACTTGGGGGCCTACCAAGTTGACGGGGACGGAGGGCTTTGTCAACTTAGTCAATATGAATGATTCTAGCTCCTGTTACCGTACGATATTCATCCAACGGCCGTAGTGCTTCTTCAACCTCTGGTCTTCTTGCTCTAGCCGCCCAAACCAGCGCCGGGCGTGCCGCGTGCTCCTGCCTCCCGTGGCCGGCTGTGATGCTGTGGAGGCCTCACTGCCCCCTACTACTCCCACCGCTGGCCAGGCCATCCCTCTACTCACCCACACCCCCTGTTATTCTGCGGCGACAGCAGCCTCACACCGCAGCTGAACCAGTGAACCCTCATACTCCTCTTCGCGTGGGCATCCACTGTTGCGTCTTCCCCGGCTCCGAGTCGTCCCCTTCCTAGTCCTCGCCGTCGTCCACCGCCCTGGTGCTCTCGGCGCGGCGTGGTCAACGTGGTCAACGATCGACTTCCATCGGAAGAGTACTGTACGTGGAGAGGCTAATAGCTGGGTCCATGGCAGCCGCAAGGAAGTGCCTCCTTATTACGCGGAAAGTAATTATTCCTCCACCTGACAGCGGGGACCCACCGGACGGGCCACCAGTATTTTGCGAAAAAAATCATTTCCCCCTGACTGCTGGGACCCACCAGACGAGCCACCATATTTCGCGAAAAAAACATTCCCGCGCTGTCAGCTCAGACCCACCGGAAGTGCCTCCTTATTACACACAAAAAAATGAATACTCCCCCGGCTAGCTGGGCCCCACCTTGCTGGGAGGCTGAATTGTGGGCCTACTAAGTTGACGGGGACAAAGGGCTTTGTCAACTTAGTCAATATGACCGATTCTAGCTCCAGTGACCGTACGATGTCCATCCAACGGCCGTAGTGCTTCTTCAACCTCTGGTCTTCTTGCTCCAGCTGCCCAAAGTAGCGACGGTCGTGCCGCATGCTCCTGCCTCCCGTGGTCGGCTGTGCTGCCGCAGAGGCCTCACCGCTCCCTACTATTCCCACCGTTGGCCAGTCCCTTCGGCGACGGCAGCCTCACACCGCAGCCGAACCAGTGAACCCTCGTAGTCCTCTCCACGCGGGCTTCCACTTCCATGTCATCCCCTTCCTAGGCCTCGCCGTCGTCCCCCGCCGTGGTGCTCTCCGCGTGGCGTGGTCAACATGGTCACGGAACGACTTCCATCGGAAGAGTACTGTACGTGGAGAGGCTGACAGCTGGGTCCACGGCCACAACCCAGTTTTTTTGTGATTTGCCAAGTAAGTCGCTTTGTCAGGCCTGTTGGGCTGCAAATCTTTCAAGACGAGGAGAGCTTTCATTCGGCTGGCCGAGAAAATGGCCCATCAGTAATGAGCAATGGGTTGTACATTTTTAAAACACATCAAACCGGCAATTAGTTTCAAATATCTTTTCTTTTCATTTCAAGATTTTAAATTACATGAATTTTTATGCGTGGAGAATTTGTTGGATTTTATATTGATATACATTTATTTTTAAAATCAGTTTGAATGTGAGTCGAAATTTCGGGATTAAAAACAGTTCGGACCGCACCGAAATATGCAAAATTTCGTATAATTTTTTAACCATTGCCACAATATGGGCTATAATGCTAACAAAAAGAATATGGGCTCCAAAAAAACCTTAAGAATTAGAAAATGGGCTGTAAATTATTAGAAATAATGGCAAATGGGTTGTATGCTGTTTTCCACATATTTGAGGCTTTCCTAAAAAAAGGTTGACGCACAAGCACTGACTGTTGGATGTCCATCCAACGACCGCCGTGCTTCTTCAATCTCTGCTCTTCCTACTCCAGCCGCTCAAACAAGCGCCGGCGGGACTGCCTGCTCCCTCCTCCTCGCGGCCGGATGTGCTACCGCACAGGCCTCACCGCCGGACCGTACTCCCATCGCTGGGCTAGCCATCCCTCTACTCACCCACACCTGCTGTTATTCTCCGACGACGGTAGACGAACCAGGAAACCCTCGTACAGTCGTACTCCCCTCCGCGTGGGAAACAACTGCCGAGTCTTCCCTGCCTCCGTGTCGTCCCCTTCCTAGGCCTCGCCGTCGTCCACCGCCCTGGTGCTCTCGGCGCGGCGTGGTCAACGTGGTCAAGGAACGACTTCCATCGGACGTGGACTGTATGTGGAGAGGCTGACAGCTGGGTCCACGGCCGCAACAAGGAAGTGCCTCCTTATTATGCGGAAAATAATGATTCCTCCACCTGACAGCTGGGACCCACTCGACGGGCCACTGTATTTCGTGAAAAAACGTTTCCCCTGACCGCTAGGACCCACCAGCTACATCTTCGCACGCAAGGAAGTGCGTCTGAAAAAAAAACGATTCGCCCTCTGACTGCTGGGACCCATCAGCTACATCTTCGCAGGCAAGGAAGTGCCTGACAGTCGGGACCCACCTGGTCGAATCATACATAGCGTTGTCATTCTGGTCGCGAACATGTACGTACATACTGGTCGATGTAGAGGCGCGCACGTTGCTGGAATTTTGTCTATTTTGGACCTAGCCCAATAGCAGTTTCAGAAATTCCTAATAAATCCTAGAGGCCCACTTAGCAAATTTGTGCAAGGCAAGGGATGTTGGAAATATGCCCTAGAGGCAATAATAAAAGTATTATTATTATATTTCTTTGTTCATGATAATTGTCTTTATTCATGCTATAACTGTATTATCCGGAAATCGTAATACACGTGTGAATACATAGACCATAATATGTCCCTAGTAAGCCTCTAGTTGACTAGCTCGTTGATCAACAGATAGTCATGGTTTCCTGGCTATGGACATTGGATGTCATTGATAACGGGGTCACATCATTAGGAGAATGATGTGATGGACAAGACCTAATCCTAAGCATAGCACAAGATCGTGTAGTTCGTTTGCTAGAGCTTTTCCAATGTCAAGTATCTTTTCCTTTGACCATGAGATCGTGTAACTCCCGGATACCGTAAGAGTGCTTTGGGTGTATCAAACATCACAACGTAACTGGGTGACTATAAAGGTGCACTACAGGTATTTCCGAAAGTGTCTGTTGGGTTGACACGGATCGAGACTGGGATTTGTCACTCCATATAACGGAGAGGTATCACTGGGCCCACTCAGTAATGCATCATCATTATGAGCTCAAGGTGACCAAGTGGTTGATCACGGGATCATGCATTACGGTACGAGTAAAGTGACTTGCCGGTAACGAGATTGAACAAGGTATTGGTATACCAACGATCGAGTCTCGGGCAAGTAACATACCGATTGACAAAGGGAATTGTATACGGGGTTGTTTAATCCTCGACATCGTGGTTCATCCGATGAGATCATCGTGGAGCATGTGGGATCCAACATGGGTATCCAGATCCCGCTGTTGGTTATTGACCGGAGAGTCGTCCCGGTCATGTCTGCATGTCTCCCGAACCCGTAGGGTCTACACACTTAAGGTTCGGTGACGCTAGGGTTGTGAAGATATGTATATGCAGTAACCCGAATGTTGTTCGGAGTCCTGGATGAGATCCCGGATGTCACGAGGAGTTCCGGAATGGTCCGTAGGTAAAGAATTATATATAGGAAGTGCAGTTTCGGCCATCGGGACAAGTTTCGGGGTCATCGGTATTGTACCAGGACCACCGGAAGGGTCCCGGGGGCCCAGCGGGTGGGGCCACCTGTCCCGGGGGGCCACATGGGCTGTAGGGGGTGCTCCTTGGCCTGCATGGGCCAAGGGAACCAGACCCAAAAGCCCATGCGCCTAGGTTTCCACAAAAGGGAAGAGTTCCAATGGTGGAAGGCACCTCTAGGTGCCTTGGGGGGGAGGGAAACCTCCCCTTGGCCGCCGTCCCTAGGAGATTGGATCTCCTAGGCTGGCGCACCCCCCCTTGGCCCTCCTATATATAGTTGAGGAGAGGGAGGACTTCATACCTCAGCCTTTGGTGCTTCCCTCTCCCCTGTTACATCTCTCCCTCGTAGTACACGGCGAAGCCCTGCTACTGTGACGCCCTGCATCCACCACCACGCCGTCGTGCTGCTGGATCTTCATCAACCTCTCCTTCCCCCTTGCTGGATCAAGAAAGGAGGAGACGTCATCCGTTCCGTACGTGTGTTGAACGCGGAGGTACCGTCCGTTCGGTGCTAGGATCTCCGGTGATTTGAATCACGTCGTGTTCGACTACATCAACCCCGTTCTTCGAACGCTTCCGCTCGCGATCTACAAAGGTATGTAGATGCATCTAACCACTCGTTGCTAGATGAAATCCTAGATGGATCTTGGTGAAACGAGTAGGAAAATTTTTGTTTTCTGCAACGTTCCCCAACAGTGGCATTGTGAGCTAGGTCTATGCGTAGTTCTCTTGCACGAGTAGAACACAATTTGTTGTGGGCGTTGATGTTGTCAACTTTCTTGCCGCTACTAGTCTTATCTTGCTTCAACGGAATTGTGGGATGAAGCAGCCCGGACCAACCTTACACGTATGCTTACGTGAGACCGGTTCCACCGACAAACATGCACAAGTTGCATAAGGTGGCTGGCGGGTGTCTGTCTCTCCTACTTTAGTTGATTCGATGAACAGGGTCCTTATGAAGGGTAAATAGAAGTTGACAAATCACATTGTGGCTTTCACGTAGGTAAGAAAACGTTCTTGTTAGAACCCTACTCCAGGCACGTAAAACCTGCAACAACAATTAGAGGACGTCTAACTTGTTTTTGCAGCAAGTGCTTTGTGATATGATATGGCCAAAGTTGTGATGAATGATGAATGATCTATATGTGATGTATGAGATGTTCATGCTATTGTACAAGGAATCACAACTTACATGTCGATGAGTATGACGGTGACAGGATGATCATGGAGCCCCAAGATGGAGATCAAAGGAGCTATGTGATATTGGCCATATCATGTCACTATTATTATTTGATTGCATGTGATGTTTATCATGTTTTGCATCTTGTTTACTTAGAACGACGGTAGTGAATAAGATGATCCCTTACAACAATTTCAAGAAGTGTTCTCCCCTAACTGTGCACCGTTGCTACAGTTCGTCGTTTCGAAGCACCACGTGTTAATCGGGTGTGATAGATCCTTACGTTCACATACAACGGGTGTAAGACAGTTTTACACATGCAAAAACACTTAGGGTTAACTTGACGAGCCTAGCATGTACAGACATGGCCTCGGAACACAGAGACCGAAAGGTCGAACACGAGTCGTATGGAAGATACGATCAACATGAAAATGTTCACCGACGATGACTAGTCCGTCTCACGTGTTAATCGGACACGGCTTAGTCGACTCGGATCGTGTAACACTTAGATGACTAGAGGGATGTCTGATCTGAGTGGGAGTTCATTAATAATTTGATTAGATGAACTTAATTATCATGAACTTAGTCTAAAATCTTTACAATATGTCCTGTAGATCAAATGGCCAACGTTGTATTCAATTTCAACGCGTTCCTAGAGAAAACCAAGCTGAAAGACGATGGCAGCAACTATACGGACTGGGTCCGGAACCTGAGGATCATCCTCATAGCTGCCAAGAAAGATTATGTCCTACAAGCACCGTTAGGTGATCCACCCGTCCCACAGAACCAAGACGCTATGAATGCTTGGCAGACACGTACTGATGACTACTCCCTCGTTCAGTGCGGCATGCTTTACAGCTTAGAGCCGGGGCTCCAAAAGCGTTTTGAGAGACATGGAGCATATGAGATGTTCGAAGAGCTAAAAATGGTTTTTCAAGCTCATGCCCGGATCGAGAGATATGAAGTCTCCGACAAATTCTTCAGCTGTAAGATGGAGGAAAATAGTTCTGTCAGTGAGCACATACTCACTATGTCTGGGTTACATAACCGCTTGACTCAGCTGGGAGTTAATCTCCCGGATGACGCGGTCATTGACAGAATCCTCCAGCCGCTTCCGCCAAGCTACAAGAGCTTTGTGATGAACTTCAATATGCAGGGGATGGTAAAGATGATTCCTGAAGTATTTGCTATGCTGAAATCAGCAGAGGTAGAAGTCAAGAAGGAACATCAAGTGTTGATGATGAATAAAACCACTAAGTTCAAGAAGGGCAAGGGTAAAAAGAACTTCAAGAAGGACGGCAAGGAAGTTGCTGCGCCCGGCAAGCAAGCTGTCGGGAAGAAGTCAAAGAATGGACCCAAGCCTGAGACAGAGTGCTTTTATTGCAAAGGGAAGGGTCACTGGAAGGGGAACTGCCCCAAATACTTAGCGGACAAGAAGGCCAGCAACACCAAAGGTATATTTGATATACATGTAATTGATGTGTACCTTACCAGTACTCGTAGTAACTCCTGGGTATTTGATACCGGTGCCGTTGCTCATATTTGTAACTCACAGCAGGAGCTGCGGAATAAACGGAGACTGGTGAAGGACGAGGTGACGATGTGCGTCGGGAATGGTTCCAAGGTCGATGTGATCGCCGTCGGCACGCTACCTCTACATTTACCTACGGGATTAGTTATAAACCTCAATAATTGTTATTTAGTGCCATGTTTGAGCATGAACATTGTATCAGGATCTCGTTTAATACAAGATGGCTACTCATTTAAATCCGAGAATAATGGTTGTTCTATTTATATGAGAGATATGTTTTATGGTCATGCTCCGATGGTTAATGGTTTGTTTTTGATGAATCTCGGGCGTATAGCTACACATATTCATAGTGTGAGTACCAAAAGATGTAAGGTTGATAATGATAGTCCCACATACTTGTGGCACTGCCGCCTTGGTCACATAGGTGTCAAACGCATGAAGAAGCTCCATGCAGATGGACTTTTAGAGTCTGTTGATTATGAATCATTTGACACGTGCGAACCATGCCTCATGGGAAAAATGACCAAGACTCCGTTCTCAGGAACAATGGAGCGAGCAACCAACTTATTGGAAATCATACATACTGATGTGTGTGGTCCAATGAGTGTTGAGGCTCGCGGTGGCTATCGTTATGTTCTCACCCTCACTGATGACTTGAGTAGGTATGGGTATGTCTACTTAATGAAACACAAGTCTGAAACCTTTGAAAAGTTCAAGGAATTTCAGAGTGAGGTTGAGAATCAACGTGACAGGAAAATCAAGTTTCTACGATCAGATCGTGGAGGAGAATACTTGAGTCACGAATTTGGCACACACTTAAGAAAATGTGGAATAGTTTCACAACTCACGCCGCCTGGAACACCTCAGCGTAATGGTGTGTCCGAACGTCGTAATCGCACTCTATTAGATATGGTACGGCTATGATGTCTCTTACCGATTTACCGCTATCTTTTTGGGGCTATGCTTTAGAGACTGCCGCATTCACTTTAAATAGGGCTCCGTCGAAATCTGTTGAGACGACACCGTATGAATTATGGTTTGGGAAGAAACCTAAGCTGTCTTTTCAAAAAGTTTGGGGATGCGATGCTTATGTCAAGAAACTTCAACCTGAAAAGCTCGAACCCAAGTCGGAAAAATGCGTCTTCATAGGATACCCTAGAGAAACTGCTGGGTATACCTTCTACCTCAGATCCGAAGGCAAGATCTTTGTTGCCAGGAATGGATCCTTTCTAGAGAAAGAGTTTCTCTCGAAAGAAGTAAGTGGGAGGAAAGTAGAACTTGATGAAGTATTGCCTCTTGAACCGGTAAATGGCGCAACTCAAGAAAATGTTCCTGAGGTGCCTGCACCGACTAGAGAGGAAGTTATTCATGATGATCAAGATACTTCTAATCAAGCTCCTACTGAAATTCGAAGGTCCACAAGGACACGTTCCGCACCAGAGTGGTACGGCAACCCTGTCTTGGAAATCATGTTGTTAGACAACGGTGAACCTTCGAACTATGAAGAAGCGATGGTGGGACCGGATTCCGAAAAATGGCTAGAAGCCATGAAATTCGAGATAGGATCCATGTATGAAAACAAAGTATGGACTTTGACTAACTTGCCCGTTGAACGGCGAGCCATAGAAAATAAATGGATCTTTAAGAAGAAGACAGACGCGGATGGTAATGTGACCATCTATAAAGCTCGGCTTGTCGCTAAGGGTTATCGACAAGTTCAAGGGGTTGACTACGATGAGACTTTCTCACCGGTAGCGAAGCTAAAGTCCGTCCGAATCATGTTAGCAATTGCCGCATTCTACGATTATGAAATATGGCAAATGGACGTCAAAACGGCATTCCTTAATGGTTTCCTTAAGGAAGAATTGTATATGATGCAGCCGGAAGGTTTTGTCGATCCTAAGAATGCTGACAAGGTGTGCAAGCTCCAACGCTCGATTTATGGGCTGGTGCAAGCATCTCGGAGTTGGAACATTCGCTTTGATGAGATGATCAAAGCGTTTGGGTTTACGCAGACTTATGGAGAAGCCTGCGTTTACAAGAAAGTGAGTGGGAGCTCTGTAGCATTCCTCATACTATATGTAGATGACATACTTTTGATGGGAAATGATATAGAACTCTTGGACAGCATCAAGGCCTACTTGAATAAGAGTTTTTCAATGAAGGACCTTGGAGAAGCTGCTTATATATTAGGCATCAAGATCTATAGGGATAGATCGAGACGCCTCATAGGTCTTTCACAAAGCACGTACCTTGATAAGATTTTGAAGAAGTTCAAAATGGATCAGTCCAAGAAAGGGTTCTTGCCTGTTTTGCAAGGTATGAAATTGAGCTCGGCTCAATGCCCGACCACGGCATAAGATATAGAAGAGATGAGTGTCATCCCCTATGCCTCAGCCATAGGTTCTATTATGTATGCCATGCTGTGTACCAGACCTGATGTAAACCTTGCCGTAAGTTTGGTAGGAAGGTACCAAAGTAATCCCGGCAAGGAACACTGGACAGCGGTCAAGAATATCCTGAAGTACCTGAAAAGGACTAAGGAAATGCTTCTCGTTTATGGAGGTGACGAAGAGCTCGTCGTAAAGGGTTACGTCGACGCTAGCTTCGACACAGATCTGGATGACTCTAAGTCACAAACCGGATACGTGTATATGTTGAATGGTGGAGCAGTGAGCTGGTGCAGCTGCAAACAGAGCGTCGTGGCGGGATCTACATGTGAAGCGGAGTACATGGCAGCCTCGGAGGCAGCACATGAAGCAATATGGGTGAAGGAGTTCATCACCGACCTAGGAGTCATACCCAATGCGTCAGGGCCAATCAAACTCTTCTGTGATAACACTGGAGCTATTGCACTTGCCAAGGAGCCCAGGTTTCACAAGAAGACAAGGCACATCAAGCGTCACTTCAACTCCATTCGTGAAAATGTTCAAGATGGAGACATAGAGATTTGTAAAGTACATACGGACCTGAATATGGCAGATCCGTTGACTAAACCTCTCCCTAGGGCAAAACATGATCAACACCAGAATTCCATGGGTGTTCGATTCATCACAATGTAACTAGATTATTGACTCTAGTGCAAGTGGGAGACTGTTGGAAATATGCCCTAGAGGCAATAATAAAAGTATTATTATTATATTTCTTTGTTCATGATAATTGTCTTTATTCATGCTATAA